>NC_041406.2:79797068-79889568 GCF_900747795.2 Erpetoichthys calabaricus
AACCCGGGTCTCCTAACTGCGAGGCAGCAGCGCTACCCACTACGCCACCGTGCCGCCCTGTGTCTAAATATATAGTGTGATATTTGTGAATTTCCACTGAATTAATCTTTTCTTGGTATAGAAGGTAACAAAGGACTAGAAGCTACTCCAATAAAGCATTGACAATATAAAACAGTAACAGTTTCCACACCACATAATATAACATATTATTTTTCTGTTTTACAAACCTTTTCATTCTAAAACAGAGTTGCAGTTGACAGGTTATGCTCAAAATCACACTTGAATGCACTTATCCTAGACCAATACTTTCACATGTTTGGGGTATATCAGTAGATTAAAATGCCCCAAGAAAACCTATGAACTGCATAAACAGAAAAAGTGCAGACTTGGTAAAAATAGCTTCTAGGCTAGGATTTGATCCCTGAGCAATGGAACTGTCAGGCAGCAGTGCTAAGCCTTGTATTATTTTGCCAGCCACACTTTTTACTGTCCCTGTGGATGTGTATTTTGATACGCATACAGATATATATCAATTATTTTACCAACAATCACCATTGTACAAGGCACTGTACCTATGTAAATTCACAAGAGAGATTTCAGTTGCTAACTTGCAGATTAAGGGATGATTTGAAAAATGTACAGATAAAACCTTGCATGAAGCCTCCATAAAGATGATGTCCCCGGTTTATACTGTTTAATTAATGTTTTTCTTTAAAACAAAGCTCAAATGGTTATAAGTGAGAACTGTTAGTCATAGTTATCATGTCAATAGAAAGTCCGTTGACTGGTTATAGTTTGGGAATGCCTCATCTGTATGTTCATTGTTCTGATGAGAGAAAAGTCAGTGTTGAAACTATCATCAAAGAGCCATTGGTACTCATCCCTGATGGAGGATCGCAGGAATCATGGGAAAGAGGGGTCCTTTCATCAGATTAGCGCTATTTCAGCTGTGGAATGGCCAAATGGGGGAGGCAGCTTGATGAATGAGGTCTCCAGGACTCTAGACAAATCCAAATCATATTATGTGATATCATCTACTGTTAAATTCTACTCCGTACTTCTAAAATTTTTATTTTTATACTGTATTGCGGATATGTTATGTTTCGTGTATTGTACTGAATTGTATTGACCCCCTTCTTTTTGACTCC
Source organism: Erpetoichthys calabaricus (assembly GCF_900747795.2). Lineage (NCBI taxonomy): Eukaryota > Metazoa > Chordata > Cladistia > Polypteriformes > Polypteridae > Erpetoichthys > Erpetoichthys calabaricus. Next base: position 79,798,217 of record NC_041406.2, read on the forward strand.
CACTGCATGCCCAACCTACCTGGAAAGGGATTTTTTGGGAGGTTGTCAAGAGGCAAGGCCTGTTAAAGCCCATTGCAGCACTTCTTGTGTGATTTTGGGCTATACAAAAATAAATTGTATTGTATTGTACTGTACTCCTGCAGTGCCCCTGCTCTCCAAGTACCCACATGTATTAATAAAGTGCTTTCTGACTGAAACTGGTAAAAAAAAATAGAGTGAAGCGTGTTTCTTCCTCATTAGATTCTTTTCCCAAATTTTTATCAGTTTTGCTTCTTTGTTTTATGTAAGCTTTTCTTTTTCTCAGGAATGTCAGATATAAATAGGCTCTGGGAACCACACTGAAGTGTTAATTACATTTTTAAATATACACGTTTTCTTTCTTGCTGCATCAATATGTTCAATGCTTAGAAAGCTCTATCCATATCTAACCACAGGCAGGTTTTTATAGTAAAATTATTTTAGTATGTCAAAGATTTCATTTTTAAATGTGCAGTAACAAGAATCTCAGCAACCGTATATGAATTATTCATTTTTCAAGAGCTGGATATCTAGACATTTGTAAAACAGTGCAGCACTCTTAACAATAATGTGAAGATAAAAACTATAAGTTGAGGAAAAATTAAATATTAAGGTGTATCAAAAGAACCTTACAAAAAGCAAAAACATTTCAGTTTTAAAACTGTGCAGATCATAATGTCAGAAAGGAATTTATGTAAGTCATCCATTTCTCTTGATAATATCACAGATTTGTTACATGTAATGAGGCAATCTAATTGAGTATTTTAAGAACTTTAGAATGATTTGGTTAGGTATTTTGTAGTTTTGGTCTGGAAATACACAAATTATATTGTTGCATGTTTAGTGAATGCAAAAATGTGGTGTACTTCGCAGGAACGATTTTCATGATACACAAGAATAATTCCAGTAGACTGGTTTCACTTTGAGATAGAAAAAGAAATTCAGGCAAAGCCATAAATAAAGATGACACTTTTTGGTATGACAGAGTAGTCAGCTTACTTACTCAAACACAATCTGAAAATTAGTTTAACCAGACATGTTGAGTCTGCAAGGCTGTAAAAAAGAAAAAAATTAAAAATTAAATGCAATGTGACTGACCTAAATATGGAACTGAGGACTTGAAGGGGAATTCCTCAATGAAGTCAGACTATGGTAACTTTTAAAAAGTAATGGGTAAAATAATTTAATTCACTGGTAGATGTCTGCATGACCCAACACTTTCTAGTGGGTCCCTAATCTCTTCTACCAAATAACTGCTTAAAAAAGCAATAAATGTGCAATGTTTGAGGTAGAGAAGGAAGAGGTGAAAGACCTGCAGCATTTCAGAGTAGGGGCAAGGGACAGATTTCAGTGTGTGACACTATGAAAGGTTTGAATTACTACTCGATTTTTTATATTTATTTTGTAAGGAATGTTTCATCTCCAACTATTTAGAGTATCAGTTTATTCAACAGGAGTAAGAAAACAGAATCTTTTGGAACAAAAGTCTACTATAAATCAACATGCAACGTTAAGCTGGCAAATAAACAGCTAAGTCATGCCACAAGTGAAAGCAACAAGAGAGTTAGTATGTAGCTTCTGAATTTTCAGGCTAGTGTTGAGGGTACAAATCCGTGTTTGTGTAAGGTACATTGAATTACCTCAAATTATTTATAGCACACTCTCATAAGCACACAAATGCCCCAATCTTGCACCCAATGATGCTGTGATCATCTCTAGTCCCCCACAAACCTAAAGTTGGAATAGACAGATTTAGAAAATTTATTCTTTATTATTCGAACCAACACACATTTATTCAGTATTGTAACCACCAAGACTAAGCCAAGTGCCATTTGATACCTTTTGTGGTCACGACTGACCCATCACACATTTCAGTGGATATGCAAACATTTTTAAATGACAAGTTACTACCAAACAGTCTGCATGTTAGTTTCCAGGCACTGTGGTGGCAGAAGCATTTTTCAGTTCTGGGTTCTCTTTGTGTTTTTTCTTTGTAATTAATAAATAAAACTTTATTTATCTATCTGTCAGCAGTTAGCACAGATTTTAGGCATCTTCATGGTCAACTGAACACAGTTTTATCTATTTATTACTATGTGTGCATTGCTTCATTCTACCAAGGGGGTGAAGGACCCTAAGGTATGCTGTGACAGGAGCTCCTTCCCAAGGTTGCACTACCGTTCGGCATAAAACCACTTTAGTGTTTAATTATATAAAGCTAAACAATTACTTTTCATTCTGCTGCAAACAAAATATTCTTCATATAGAAAAAAAATCTTTTTTAGATGCATAGGTTATATAAATTACACCTTGTGGGATATGGCCAGCCATTCATCCCGGCCAATACCCCCAGGCCGCCAGGTGGAGCCCTCCCTGTAGCGTGGAAGTGCCCCAAATGCCAGCAGGGAATTATGGACAATGGAGTGTTTATTCACAGCCCTGCTGGATACCATGGGGGCCGCCAGAGGACGCTGCAGGGAGGAGTAAGGACTATTTTCCCTACACCCCGGAAGTACGTCCCAGTCACATGGACAGAAGAAATGATGTGTGCTTCCAGGATGAAAAAGAAGAGTTTTTACCTGACTTGGAAGTGATAGAAAGTCACATGGACTGAGGGACAGAAACACTTCCGGGACAAGGACTATAAAGGACTCTGGGAAATCCCAGACGGACGAGCTGAGCTGGGTGGAAGGGTGGCAGCACGTCTGGGAGAGTGGAGGATTGTGTATTTGTAATTATTGATTTATTATTGAGTATTATGGAGTGGAGGGTGCTTTGTGCACATTTATTATTATAATAAATAACATTTTGGACTTTTATCTGGTGTCTGGCATATTGTCCGAGGGTTCAAGGAAGTGAGAGTGCCCCAATCTGTCACAGCCTATATTAAAATATTTAACCGTAGGTAAACATCATGATGGACTAATTATAATAATTTTACAAATCAGCACTCTGTTTTGAACAGTATCCTTTCTTTTCATCATATTGGTGCCGACTATGTACTTTGTATTCCAAGTTATGTGAAATACACTGAGATCATTTAAGTGTGTTTGTATTTGTTTGTTTTTTTACCTAACAGATATACTGTAAATAGAGTGCAACATCAGCAGTCCACACTCAGTTTTGCAGTCTTTGAGTGGCTCTCTGAGACACAAAATGCTGGCAGTTTATTCACTGTCACTGCCTCCGCACTACTGTATTCTTGTTGACCATCTCAGATGTTACCTCTGATAGTGAGGTGGCAGCTTCTACCTCATTTTGTTTACAATCTGATATGGATCAGGCTTGTCATTTTATCAAGTTTGCTTGACTTTCATTGAAAATAACTGCCCATCAATGGTTATGTATTCCTTTAATTATAGCACATCATATAGTTGTGCAGAAAGTTTGTCAAGTGTCTAATAAAGCAGCTAAGTTGTCAGTAAACAAAGTGCACAGCTAATGTCAGTTTGATGTGGGCAAAGGAGAACATATGAGATAGCACTTTGTGGATGAAGCAAGTTGTGAATGAAAAGCACAGCAAACATTTTCACAGACACTGCAGACCCAATAATGAATGCTGATGCAAGCATAAACAGTCGGCTTTCTTTGCTTTTATACACTTCACAGTTATACAACTCTATACATGCTCTAGCATTTTAACATAGTGGTTCTCAAATCATATTTTTTTCACTAAGAAGTGAAAAAAAGACAAGTGCCATGCTGCACTGGTTCCTTCCACCTTCAAAAGAATGTCCAACATCCATCCATCCATCCATTTTCCAACCCACTGAATCCGAACACAGGGTCACAGGGGTCTGCTGGAGCCAATCCCAGCCAACACAGGGCACAAGGCAGGAACCAATCCCGGGCAGGGTGCCAACCCACCGCAGGACACACACAAACACACCCACACACCAAGCACACACTAGGGCCAATTTTAGAATCGCCAATCCACCTAACCTGCATGTCTTTGGACTGTGGGAGGAAACCGGAGTGCCCGGAGGAAACCCACGCAGACACGGGGAGAACATGCAAACTCCACGCAGGGAGGACCCGTGAAGTGAACCCATGTCTCCCAACTGCGAGGCAGCAGCGCTACCCACTGCGCCACCGTGATGCCTGGTCCAACATTTACAGTATTAATGAATTTGCATACATTGACAGATTGAGTGTGGTCTATGAGAACATTGTGAGTGACCAATCTTAGAGCACAGTGCTCTTCACTCATTCTTGTTCCATCCACAATATGCCATCTCACATATCTTGTGGAAACGACTGGACAAGCACTTACTGAAATGAAGTAAGTGATTGTAATTATGCCATTTTTTTACGTGGTTATGTTCCAGATGTTAGAAGATGAAAGACAACAAATCACATTTGGGAAGCAATATTCAGTAATGTCAATAAGAGTTGAGGTGGCAAGAGTTGACTTCCCGGAGTAAAAGAGATATGCAAATGTGGTCAAGTGAATGCCTGAGGAGAGAGACAGAGAGAGGGTATTCCGTGAAAAAAAACTAAAAAAAGATTATCAATCACAATTTCTTCAGAGAATTTCAGAGCTACAACAACACGGGCATTTGCAGTGCAGCAATGTAGGAAAAGTCGAAGAAGGACAGGAGCATGGCACACATGCTGATGAAATAATCAAAGATTTAAAAACAAAACACCAATTCGTGCTGGCCAGGATGCCTCAGGTGTTTAGCAGAGAAACAAACAATCCACATATTTGTTTTCATCTGGCAACATCTAGCTTCATTTTATTATCTGATGTTTTTTTTTTTAATGTTGTAAAATCCCTAAAAATTAGTGATTTTTCCGATTCTTTAAAGGAAGAAATAAAGACACTCACTTGACCAATATTCAGAATATTCCAGGAGCCAGCAGCAGTATTTTGAAGTATTTATAGCAGAAATAAGATGAACATACACAGGCTTGGTCCGCAATAGAAATAAAATCCTGCAGTACTTCTTTATATTCCCTGCTTTGTGCCCCAATAAATGCAAGTTATCGCCAATATACTAATAACCCAATTGTGCTTCACTCACTCAGAATATGGAATCAATGTAGAAAGCATTTTAAGATAATCTTTTGTCTGTGGCACCTCTTCATGAGAACCACCTTTTTCAACCCTTGCAAACATATGCAGTTTTTAATATCTGGAAAACATTTGGGATTAAATTGATCTTTATATAGACAAGATCTTTGCATCCTATGAACAATTACATTCCAAATTTAACTTTCCAGCAACACATTTCTTTCACTATCATCAAATTAGAAACTTTGTTAAACAGTACCTGCCCTATTTTCCTCATCTTCCACCTTCTGATTCCCCTATGCTGGAAAAAATATTGCTCAATTTCAAGGACTCAGACAGCATTTCTGCAATATATAAAATTATTTTACAGTCCCTCCCTTTCAAAGATCCTAGAGGACAATGGGAAAAGGATCTTTCACTCAACATATCAGAAAAGGAGTGGAAGGTAGCAATACAGAGAATCACTCGAGCTCCATATGTGCAAAGCATACAATTATTTAACTCAAAATTATATATCGAGCACATCTGTCTCGCTTAAAACTGTCCAAAATGTTTCCAGGGCAAGATCCAACCTGCGAATGGTGCAATCTAGTTTCAGCCTCACTGGGTCACATGTTTTGGGCCTGAACCAAATTAACATCATTCTGGACAAAAATTTTTAAGTGCCTTTCAGACACCCTTGGTGTCACAATCCCTCCAAATCCACTAACAGTTGTGTTTGGTGTTCTTCCAGATAGGCTTAAAGTGGAGAAGGACAAACAAACTAATTGTCTTCACTACACTATTGGCACGCAGACTTATTTTGCTAAACTGGAAGAATCCTAACTCTCCTCTTCTAAGTCAGTGGGTAACTGATGTTTTATATTATTTGAATTTGGAAAAAATCAAATTCTCAATTAGAGGATCTGTGCAGAACTTTTTCAAAACTTGGCAGGCTCTAATCAATAACATTTTAGAATAAGCTCTTAAAGCACTGAGGAAGTAGATTCTCTTCCCAGTTCTTTTTCTTCTCCATTTATCTTTATCCGCCTATTACACTCATCAATTTATTTATTTTTACTAGCTTTAAATTTAATTTCGTTGGCCATGCTCTCTTTCTCAGGGGTGGGGGTTGATTTGTTTTCAATCCTATTTTTTGTAAAAATTGATCTATTTGTATAGAGTGATTACAATAAAATCAATTAAATTTAAAAAAAAAAGAAATAAGTTTTTTGACTGTTTAAATGTTATGTACCTTTGTGCATCAAGGAGTTAATATTATATTGATATCACACTCCTGAATTTCTTAGAGAGACTCATTAGATAAATACCATATATACTCACGGATAAGTTCTCCCGCAGATAAGTCGGGACTTGATTTGACATTATAATTTCTGGCATTTTATAATGTCGGTCGTATAAATTGAATGCGGAAAACTCACGCTATTGGTACAAGGGATTAGGATATGCTAACGCCCACCTGAGAGAGTAACAACGGAGCACACTCACTTATTTTTCTATGTGCATCAGCGCATGCTCCTAACCTCTCTCTCTCTTGTGCCTACGTGACCACACGGTAAAAAAAAAAATAAAAATTAAGAGTCGCATTTTTGAATGGGCATATAAGTCTGGGTCTGATTTTATGATCGAGTTTTCAGGTTTCAAGACCTGACTTACACATGAGTATATACGGTAGGTGTCATTTTTCAGCCAGGGTGTTTTCCCTGTCTTATGTTTATATTCATGTTTAGTATCTTCTTTGTTTAATTTAAATATATCATTTTTCATATGTTTATTGTAAATATGTATTTTTATTAATGTTGTTCTGTTTCTTTATTGTGTAGTTTCTATGAATTTTATGATGTTCTCTCGTGTTTCTTCTGTTTTGTGAGTGGAACCGCAAAAGGCTGGGCCACCATGATATCACTGCTAAATGACCACCCTCAGCCTATATACAGTGTTGTGTGTGCTGGGAAGTGAGTCCTTCAGTGGTTCGTTGAAGTTCATAGATTACTTATCAAAGTGAGTATTGATTTTCTGGCTTCTGGATTTTGCTTTATTTTGCAGATTCTGTTTATTGTATCGTGATTTAGAACTTGTTTGCTTTGGGTTGCATTTTAAGCCAACACTTTTTGCTTTTTTTTGTTGAATATAAAATAAACTCTATATTTATAAAGATTCTATCCAGCCAAAGTTTTAGAGTTTCCATTCCCTAAAGAGATATTTTTGATAAAGTTTTTGGAACATTAAAGAATATTTCAAACTTTTGAAGCCAGTAGTGTTTGGGGTCAGGCTACCTTGGGCGAGGTTGCAATTAGTGCAGAATACAGCAGCAGCAAGAATCTTAAAAGTTTAAAACAAATGGCGAGGCAGCCTTTTTCTGTTATGTACCAAAAATCTGGAATACTTTACCAATACAGATATGCCAGGCTAACACTGTAGACCATTAAAAAAATAACTTCTAAAAACCCACTTTTTTCATTTGTTTTTTTTAGCTACATTTTAGTTGTACTCTTAATAGACTATATAGGTATAGAATTATATTTTTCAGGGTTTTTCAATCTTTATTAATCACTACTTTTCTCAGCTTAATTTTCCAGTTCTTCTGTGGTCGCATTTTGCACCACCACCACCTGACCGAGGCACTGTGCAGCCAGTTGTGATACTGGATTGAAAGCAGGTGTCCCAGCTGTCCATAAGACCAACTGCATAGAGTCCCCTCAGTTGAAGCCTGCAAACAATGAGGAATGACTTAAGCACATTTATAATGGGTAGAATGCCCACTGGAGACTTGGCGGTTTTGGCCTTGGAACCCCTGCAGATTTTCTTTTTTTTCCTCCAGCTTGACTGGAGTTTTTTTTTTCTGTGCTTCTGGCCATGTGACCTTATCACTGGATTCAACTTACATTATGATATTGTATATAAGGACATTACTCTTCTACTAATTATCTGTTTAATAAGATCGTATGGATTTTTTTTCTTTCTTATTTATTCATTAATATTCTTAGCTTATTTGTTTTTTCTTTTCTTGTAACTTTCTCTTTGACATTTTGTAAAGTACTTTTTCATATAAAGAATGTAGCTCAAAGTGCAAAATAAATAAATGTTGTTGTTTTCTGGACAGACCAGGAAAGGCCCTGGCCTGGTTTATTGGTTGTTCTGAAGCCTCACATCCCTTTCATGATTTAAAGTGAACTGAATCGTTACAACAGGCTGTTAAACAAGGTCGCATTGTAACAGGTGGTTTCCTTACATCAAACAGTTAAATTATATTAATGTCATTTACTGTCATACAAGATCTGAAGCTGTTTTTATTCCTTTACAATATAGACTTATGACAATCTGAGAACTGTGGTTGATTACCACAATATAAAATCACATTAAATATTCTATTTTCACCTTTAATATTAATGCCATTTTAAGCACTTAATAGACTTACGATATTCAGCTGATTTTTCAGTAAGGCTCTGAGAGAATGTTTGAGTTATTCTGGGCTGAATTCCGGTGATTTCAGCATATATTTTTACATTGGCCACAAGAACAATTACTGGAACAGTTTATGTAACCCAGAAAGGGTGGAGTATCCTGATAGCTGCAAAATGTAATAGCAACAATTTTCTCAGGTGCAAATGAAAAAAATCTCAGACACCAGGACTGGTTAATATATGAAAATGTGATAACTAGACATTTCTAAGCATTTTATCTTACACGTTTTGGTCCTTGTTTTCATTTTCACTTATCATTTTTAGAAGGGAGAAATTGTGTTTCTGTCACACAAACTATTATGTGTTAATTCACATCACCATCATTTATTCTGAAATCCAAACAGCCAAGAAGCAGACAGTTATAAAAGCTATTAGGATTTATTGACCAGAATGCACCCAATGTAAGTATGCCCAGATACTTCCTTTTACACAATATAAAAAAACTGACATAAATCACAGCATTTCAAACTTTTTTTCAAACTGCCTAGCTGGGTTTCTTCCCTGCTCTTATTTCTGCACAGAAAAAGAAAGAAAGAAAGAAAGAAAGAAAGAAAGAAAGAAAGAAAGAAAGAAAGAAAGAAGCACAAGTAGCCATCCCGGATGTTACAAATTTCAGAACAGCTTCTTCATTTTGTAAACTGGCCCATATGAAACACATATTTACATGATACCAAAATTTTTCAAATCTATGTATTTGTGTTATGCAATTGCAAAAAACAGCATCAGGGGCCACAGGCAAGAACCCAAATCATATAAGATGACAGTCTATTGCAAAGCACACACACAGATTTAAGACCTTTGAAGCACTCTTTAAATCAGTATGATATCCATCCACCTATTTCCATAGTGACAGAACAAGTCCATTACAGGGTCTGCACCCAGATGTTCATACTGTGTAAATAAAGACTAACCTACTGTATTAACTTAAAATGAACATCTTTTGGATAAGGGAAAAAAAACTATAGAATGGGTGGGGATTTGGAAGGTATCCCAAATAGACAAAAGGAGGATGTGGCCGGAATTGAAACCCATTCTCCTGGCTGATCGCAAACCACTACCCCACACTCTTTAAAATAATTGTTCTTTAATGGCACACTATGGTTCTTTACTGGTTGTGTGGTTCCTCTCAGAACTGTTGCTGGACCAAGGGAACAGGTCTTTGTATATGAACATCTTCTAATATGTAGAAAAAACCCCTGAAATTTTTAATGTATGGTAGGCTACATAGCAGGACACTAACAGATTAAGAAAGACTGGACTTAAGACTGTGTTGTTGTATGAGAATGCAATAAGTTCTTTTAGAACCATGAGCCATTGGTATTTGACAAATCTCTTCCCATCTATTTTTGGTTATTTACATTATGGAGTCAGTTACAGATCTAAATAAATAAAGGTGATTTCTGAAATCTGGTTCCCCTATGACATCACTCTGAAGAACCACTCTGGCACTTCGCACTGTGCCACCCAAAAATAAAATTAGGTTATATAATTGAGACAATTAGATATTAAATTGAAAACAGCTCAGTTAATCATGTAGCAAAAAAAGCATTTACACTATGCTCTGTGATGTGGAGTCATTAGGGTCTTCTATTTTAAAAATAAACTGCTCTATAATGAATGCATTATACAGATGTATCTGAAATAATGGACCATGATTCAGCATCATATTCAATATCTTATGCATTGTAATAACAAACCCTAGCATTTCAAAGCATTTTACTAAGAAGAGCATATTGATTTATTTAATGGAAGGTGAAGTCAAATTTTTTTCTGCCCGATTTAAGAATAATTCATACATTATTAACACTGGAAGGCATATTCTTTACTAATACCATGTACACCCCAAACCTTTCTTTCAAAGTTAGTTAAGTGCATGTAATAATAAATGAATGATAAATGAGCATTCATTAGCTGCAGAACCACTAAGGATTTATGGAAAATTAAAATAACTACAATCCAGTTTGAATACAGGAAATATGGATGGATGTTCAACTTTAGTGAATATCCTCATGAATAAAGAAGGACAGGCCCAGCAGGCATAAAGCAGTATATAAATAAAGGAATACTTAATGATATAAAGTAAAATGAGGAGTTGGGGAGCTGGCTTGTTCTTCAAGCACCCCCTCAATTTGTTAATAATACCATGAATTATTGATTCAGTATCAGTTTAGCCTTCAGTGGACCAAAAAAATTAAAAACTTGTATGACAATTCTTTTGTTTAGCATATCTGTATATGGGTTTACATATTTGACACCCAATCAAATTGAGTCTGCATTTTAATGTACAAAAGGGCAAAGTATTACATACAGACAAAAGCAACATTAAATATAGATTAGAAGATAGTCCTACAGAAAGCAAACTATGGAAAGAACTTAATTTTACATAACATTCTCTTTCTCAATAAATTGCACAGAGACAATTAAAATTTGTATGCAATATTAGGTTATAAACAATGAAAATAATGAAGGATCATTATAATCAAACTCTATAAAACACTAGTAAGACCTCATTGCCGGTATTGTACGCTGTTCTGGGGACAACATTACAAAATGAACATAGTAGGTTTACGTGCATTGAAGAGTAACCAAGAGTGTTACTGGCTGCAAGGTCTGACAGGCTGAGGTAACTGAAATTCAGTAAAACTCAAACTTGAGAAGACAACAGGGGGCAAATAATGACAAATGACAGGGATGCCTAAACCTCTGGTTAACAGAGAAAGATCACAGAGGTTGACCATAGGACAGAATACCTCATGACTGATAGAAACAGAATATGATCTCAGGGTAATAACTGAGATAATATTTTTAAAGGTAAGGTAGTAGGTGTTGCACACATTTTGGGATTGTGCTGATGTAGAACAACAGCAGATATTTTTAATGAGGCAATGAATAAGACAAAAACAAAATTAACGATGAGGGAGACTAAACAACCAAATTCTAATCAGTAGATACACTTCTAATCGACTAACAGTTGCTAAATTCAAAACCAAATGATTCCTATATCTTTTGCCAAAACTGTAAATATGTAAATATATGCAGAACTTCAAGTCATAAAAGTCAAAAGCTAAAGAAAGTGTTTGGATGCTTCTAAACACTTTGCTTTTGAATCATCAAATTGATAATATCACATGGTGCATTGCCCGGGACATGAAAAAGTAATGTTATAACAGAATTCTCCATATTACAAAACTCCTAAATAAAAAAATACTAGGAAATATCAAAAGGATAGTGCAAAAAGGGGGGACCTAACAAACATCAAAACCAGAACACCTAGTAAAAATACTTCATGAATAAAGTAGACTGAAGGCCAAAAAGCAAGATCTAATACCTAACCAGAACCAAATTCTTACAAGCAAACGAAAGGTGTTTGAATTATCCAAAAGTTTTGGATACTCCGTACACTATACTGCCATCTAGTGTAGGAAGTACAATACGTCATTTGACCATTGTGTCACATTACCTGCAACAAAGCATAGCAACCATGAACAACATGGCTGTAGGTATGTAAAGACAGCAACAGAATGGTGGTGACCACATAAAAACAAAATGCAAAATGGCACCAGCAGAATAATGGTAAAAATTATAAATAAGAAGGATAAAGAGGCCCAGAACTAAACAAATCAAGATCTTACAAAGCCAAAAACCCAATTTCATAACAATGGGAAACATTTTGCTCTTTCTAAAGCCACATCAATACTACGTTGTTCTTTTAAAAAACAGCATTTCTAGATAGATAGAAAGACAGACAGACAGATAGAACTTTATTTGTCCCCAGGAGGAAAATGCAGATCTGTACAGTAGCTCTTTAAATAAGTACATGAATAGGTAGATAAATTCTGAGACCCTGGCACCATCCCCAACAGCGCTATGTGCTAAAAAGTCTGTTAAAATAGGCAGACATTAGTTGTCCGCTGCTGGGTCAACTTAAAATTCACAGGCTCACTGCGTAATGTGTCTGTCACACAATGGTTGTTGCGGGGAACATTTAATACTGGCCGCTGGGAGGCTATATGTTCTTTAATCTGAAAGAAAGGAGCTAATGCAGGATGACATTGATGTCACCGCTTGCTTGCTTTGTGTTTTGAGTGCTGAAGTGACCGCTTCCATTTAAAAATGCTTACAGTGGTCCCTGTCTTCACAACAATAAAGCTGATTTTTTCAAAAACCTGGACTCACCTCCTTCTCTCTTGTGCAAGTCAGTGACCCACATATCACAAAATAAATAAATAAATATATCACACACTTTGGTCTTGGCAAACACCCCAATGACTATATAGCAAGAAAATTAAAAGGAAAGAAAATATTTAACTTGACTGTTACTCACGATGAAGAAATACATAGGCGTATTGCTGTTGGAATAAAGGAGTCCAGTAGCGTTTCTTGACACACCTTTGCTGAATAATTCATTGGCTGAAAGTTCTTAGTGTTAGTGTGTCACAGAGAGCTTGTGCAGCTTTCTTCATGATGGCACTCAGTTTTGTTTTAACTCTCCCTGTTGCTACTACATCCAAAGGATGTCACTTCCCACTTTAAAGGAACGCAGTCTGCTTAGGAAAAAGAGCCTCCTCCGCCCTTTCTTATATAGTTCCTCTGTGTTCTTAGACCAGTCCAACCTGTCATTAATGTGGACCCCCCAAATACTTGAAATCACCACCTTTACATCCACTCCCTGAATAGTACCCCATAAGTACAGAAGTTTTCGAAATGAAAACAATCTCTGTCCACACTAGCATTTTTGCATTGTTTATGAAAATATATCTGTTCATACTAGAATGACTGAAAGCACATGACGTGGAAGTTCAACCACACTAGACATGTCTCCATTGGTAGAAAAATCCTTTTAGAGAGGGAAACAGCGATCTATTGCTAAATTGTAGTGACCAGTAAATTATTTGCCTTTTGCGAATGTATGCAGCATTCAAACTGTAGAAAAAGCAATTTAGATGCATACGGTCAAGTAACAAAACAAGCATCATGAAAAGCAACACTTCTTTGTCTGCTATGTTAGAATAGGTTTTTTTTTCTATGAAGGATGACCAATCAGGGAAGGGCCAAATAATCAGTACGAACAAATCAGAGCATGATTATTATCTTCATTTTCAAAAGTCTACATTTTGACCCATCCACATTACAACACAGGGGCTGCATTTTCATAAGTATATGGCTCTAGAGAGCATTTCTTTTTCAAATGTTTCTGCCTTAAAGGGTTTAAAATACTGGGGTAGTGTGGATGAAAGGTAGGGACTAAGTTCTGCATTTTTAAACGAAAATATAGTAGTGTGGACATATCCTAAGTTTGACAACCCAGAAACTGCATGAACTTAAAAGACTGCTGAAGAGTCCTAGGAAAGGGAGTCCAGAACTTGGCCAGATGTGAATTCAGTAGAGTGTTTAATGCCGCCTCATGCCTGAGGACTCATTCATGTAGAGCTTGGAAAAGAGGTTCACTACTGGAAGGCAGAAGTCTGGATTGTTTTATAGAAAAAGAAATGGGAAATGTGAAGGGAGGAGGTGGGCGGATAAACAAACCACCATGTCTGATTGACAAGGCAGGCTCAGAAAACTAATAGACACTTTCTGGTTATTTCTACTTGTTGTGAAATAATCCAAAACTTGTTGTAATTATAATAATAATAATAATTCATTACATTTATATAGCGCTTTTCTCAGTACTCATTCTACTGTATATCAAGGTGATCTAATTTTGTTCATCTGTCTGTTCTGTCTTGAGAAGTTGTCATTTTCTGGCCCCCATCACTCTGTCTCACTTGGAGAGGTGAAAGGAGAAAGTTTGGCAACCAAATCTACATACTGCATCTACTTAAAATACTACACAATTATTTAATATTGTCCATGCTCCGATATGCTCTGTTATATTGCAAATCAGTGTCCAACCCTAATTCTATTCTGAAATATTGTAATGGCGCTGACTGTTGCATCAGCCAGGCATGAATTAGTGCTGAGTCAGCAGAAGTAAGAGCTGACATTCAATATTTAAATGAGCAGCTTCAGTGCCAGCTGCAGGGGAGCCAATAGTAAGAGCAAGTCTGGCACAGTCACGCTATCACCGTTCTCGTGGGGATAAAGCAAGAAGTGCTTTTAAGAATAGCAATCTACCTAGATGAGCAATGAGATGAGCAAAAACCCATAGGATTGGAGCTGGCAAGAATTGTGCAGTGCTACAATAGTTTAAAAATACCTTTGTGTTTGCTTTTTTTTTTCTACTGCCCTAATATTTTCCTAATATGTCAGTTTCAATCCATGGTAGTGTTTTGGCTGAGAAAAAAAAAACTGCTTACAAAGTTTCATGGAAAAAAAAAATAATAATAATAATTACGTAGTGGAAGCAATGACTAGCAAATTTTTAAAGAAAGGTAAAAACTTTTTGGAGATTAGAAAACATTTTGTTACTTTAAGGTATATGACCCTTACATGTGTTTAACCTTTGGCATGTCATTTCCCTCTATAGCATACATTCTAGATTATTCAGCTTGCTTATTTAAAATTAACTTCTCAAAATAATATTCTTATTGATTACTTATCATTCTGCCACCTAAGAATATCACAAATTATTTGTTGAACCTCAACAGCATGCACCGAGAGACTTCAGACACATGTAACTTGGTTTGAATCAAGTAAGCCCATAATTGCTAAACTTTTCCAAGCAAAATAAAATTTTCTTAAATATTTTGTTGTTCATAAAAAGCCTTTCCTTTATAGTGAATAAAGTACAAACATGCATGCCATGTGAAATAAAATGACTGGAGTAAAGTTCACAGCACTTTAGCAAGAGTCATTGCTACAGAAAAAGGATAGTAACATCATCGATATGAGACATTCAATAAGAAATCTATACAAAGTCATAATAAAAATAAACTTTATAAAAAAAAAAAAAGATTTTTAAAATACCTTGATTTAAATTACATTGTTACTGTAAGAAACAATATTAGAGTTGAATAGAGTTGAATTTTTGCCAATATTACAAACATCTGTATTGGAATATAATAAAGAATACTGTAGGTTTGGAATATTTTCAAGTCTGAATTTTTTTCACAACCATGGTATATTATTAATTTGACATGTGAAATTGTGTTCACAAGTGAAATATTTATTTATAGATTTCAAAAATAAAGTGCCTATGTTTTCAGTTAAAAATGGGGTCCATGGGGAATGAGTCCAAACAAAACAAAAGCCTTAAAACTTACAGATTATATCAATTTACATCAAAATCAAGAATGCTTTTGAGTATCGCTATGTGTTTTTAAGATTCCACAAATGCTGTTTTTTCAGGAACAAAACTTAGATTTTGGTTAGGTACTATTGTTTGTTAGAAACATCCAGAAGTGCTCTTCACATCATTGCCTGTCTCTGTCTGCAGCCACCTTTTGTCCCTAGGTGCATGGTTTCCCTCAGCTTGTGAGTGCTGCTATTTTTATTTTATGTGTTTCCAGCATTAAGGCAAGATTTCTCTCAGGCACCACGCTTGTGTGGTTTAGTTCACATTAATCAAATAAGTTTTAGGATGTACAAATATGTGATGACAATATTCTGTTATTTTGCTCAGAAATTAAATATGGTGTCTCACAGGGCTCAGTACTTGGACCCTTACTGTTCTAACATTATATGTTTTGGAATTGTCATTTGTGTATAGACATACATGCAAATGTCTTGATTTTGTACAGACTGATATTTGGGCTTCAATTTTTACAAATTCACAACAACATATTTCAATCAAACAGTTTATTTTTCTTTGGTTTTATTCTTGAATAAAAGCACACTTGTTTTGTTATACCTTTTGTGAAAGGATTTATTTGATATATGGACTTCAGTCTTCACACATTCTACACTTCACATCAATATTATGTTGTCATTACTATAATATATGAAAAAAAAAAAAACTTTTTTAGCTGTGTGTTCAACATTTCTTGCCTTGCATTTCCTATGTCATTCTACATTTACACAGATTGTTGTAGACATGGAATAACACATGAATTGTATGCATTTCAAATACCAATGTTTCATTTACCTATTGTCACATGCGTGCACATAGGAGGCAGTCAATGGGATTCACTGAATGTTGTATGCAAGGACAACGGTTGACTGGGTACACTAATGCTTATTCTCCTTCCCCAGCAGATCCCCAGAAAGGAAGCTACTCTAATTCTGCATCCAGTTCCACCACAGACTCCACTTCCAGACTACAACTACAGCTGGGCTCTGACATCACTTCCTGCAAAACAGTAGACCCACCTCTTCCTCCCCATCCTCTATAAAAGCCCAATCTCTTCAGATCCCCAGCAGTCCCATTTTGGACACAGTCCTTTGTGACTACTCTTCTTGAGATCCCTTTTTCCATAAAACTGTCAAATATATGGGGTGGATCCCCAAACCTTTTTGATGTCACACTGTCTCTCATTAAATTATTTAATTCCTTACAACTCATTGCCAGATAAACACTTCAGCACAGACTTGAACTGTGAGAATTGTAGCTGAGTGATGCCTTAATCTGGTTGAATGGGGAGTTGAGTGCAAGCTGTGTGCTGCTAATTGACACATTTGCAAAATAAAAGCGGTTATCATCAGACAATTGCTGCAGTGATACAGAACTATGAGCCTCCTGGTGTATGTTAGGAAAATTTAAGGAGGTCAGGGTATGAGAAGTGGTCTGTGGAAAAAGTGCAGGCTGTAACCGGGTGCGAGCATGCATTAATTAGAGGGTGGCGGGTGTGGTGCGTTCGTACCTGCACCTTGTTAGGAGCAGTTGAATAAAAGGGGCCTGCATGGGACAGAAGGGGAAATGTGGGGGAAAAAAGACAAGAGCCATGTGAACAGCATCAGGTGGACGTGGGTGTTCAGCATTTCTTGCTTCACATTTCCTCTGTCATTCTACACAGATTGTTGTAGACACGGAACACACATGAAATGTATTGATTTCAAATTGCAGTATCTCATTACCTATATAAATCCTTACAAATGCATCGCCAGATAAACACTTCAATACAGACTTGAACTGTGAGGATTGCAGCAGGGAGATGCCTTTATCTGACTAAATGGGGGGTAGAGGGTGTAGCAGGCTGCGTTCTGCTAAACCACATATTTGAAAAACAAAGGTGGGCTATTACTGCAGTGATAAGGAGCTATGAGCTTCTTGGCATATGTCAGAAAAAATTAAGGAGGTCAGGGACAACGAAAAAACTCATAAGCTTCAGTGATTCTAGTGTTAAATAACAAGATGCCAGCCTACAAAATACTTCAAAGATTAAAAAAAACAATAATGGGAGGTAGGGCTTTGAACTACAGGGCCCCAAAGCTATGGAATGATCTCCCTGCTTATATAAGAGATGCCCCTTCAGTCTCAGCTTTTACATTTAGGCTGGAGACTCACTCCTTTAATCTACCATAGCCTGATTAGAGCTGCTGATTAGCCATGCATATGGCATCAGTTTGTTAGTCATTTGTACAAAAGTATAAATAATACAATAAACCATTACTAACTCTCTTTTGTTCTCTTCTTGGTATCCTCTTATGGCACTTATGGTGTGACTGCTTCTACTTCCAAGCTGTTTTTTCCTACTTGTTCTACTTTCCAAGCTGAAACTGGAAAAACCATCTGAAATACTGGGGCATTAAAATCAATGAATGAAAACATACTGTTGTCAGATTCTGAAAAAATGCCTGATTTGAAAAATTCTGAACTTACCCTTTAAGCGATACAAATAAGTGTGCTGAAAAGTCCTATAAAACTATTCTTTAAAATCCCAAATTACAAAAAAGAGCTTTTGTATATTCTATGCAGCTATTCTAATCAAATGGTTCCCTGGCACCAACATGGGATTATTACTTCAAATATATATTCTGTTCAGTAGATGTTTAAATATATTACTTTTATTCTAATTCATTTTTGTATCCAGGGACTTCCCATGAGATTCTTTGTGTAATGTACAAAGGTTTCCTTTTAAAATGTTCTAAAACAGAAAATCTCTTCATAATCCAGACTCCTTATGGCTGCTGCCTTGATCATTTAGTGGAGATGCTTAAATCTCATCTGGATAGCTACTCGGTCTTAATCAAGAGTCTTCTCTTCAGCTTTCAATATTCTGAATTGCCTCCCTTTTGACAAAAATAATATGGCACTTGGCAGTACAACTTAATATTTTTCTTCTATTTAAAAGTGGCTATTCACTCTAGCAACTTTAATTGTATACTTCAAGGTTTATTCCTTTGTTGTTCCTATTACAGTATAATACTGTTATTCTGGAAGCTTTAAAATTCATTCTTAAATATAAAAACCCTTCATCACCAGAATTACTTATATTTTAACCTCCTTGTCTACTTTATTTAACAGGGTAATGTGGTGGTATAATGCCTGCCTCACACCTTCATTTGAGTCTCAGCCTGAACACTTCCTGTGTGAAACGAACACATTCTCCCTGTGAGCTTTCTTCTGCGTACTTCATATTTCCTCCCACATCTCAAAGATAACCATGTTAGATGAATCATTAAAAGTAAATTGGCCCTGTTTAAGTGAGTATGGTTGTATCCTTGGTAACAGATTAACAGGTGACCTGAAGCTGCTATGCTCAAAAACCCTGTGATCCTGAATTTAATTAAGCAGGTTCATAATTGGATGAACAGGCTTATCTAACATGTTTCTTAATGACTGTTAATGATACATCGTACATGTACGAAAAGCACATTTTGCTACAATATAACCCAGCCACAGGGCATGCACAATCCTGTGTGTTTTTTCGTGCTGGTTCCAAGTCCTGGTAAATGGGGAGGGTTACATCAGGATGGGCATCCAGTGTAAAATTTTGCCAGATATGCGGACAACAATCCAAATTTCCATACCAGATCGGTCAAGGCACGGGTTACCAACGGCTACCAACAGTGTGTTGGTGGAAATTGGGCTACTGTTGGCTTGAAGAAGGAGAAAAAGAGGTGGGAGACATGTCTGAGAGGCAGGAGGAAGGCAAAGAGAGTGTAACTGAGGGTAGGAACTTTGAATGTTGGCAGTATGACTGGTAAGGGGAGAGAGTTAGCTGAAATGATGGAGAGAAGGAAGGTTGATATATTGTGCATGCAAAAGACTAAATGGAAGGGGAGTAAGGCCAGGTGGATCGGATGTGGATTCAAATTGTTTTTATCATGGTGAGGATGGGAGGTGAAATGGTGAAGGGAACAGAGGAGATGAGGAGGTGATGGGTAGGTATGGTGTCAAGGAGAGGAATGAAGAAGGTCAGATGATAGTGGATTTTGCAAAAAGGATGGACATGTCTGTGGTGAATCCGTATTTTAAGAAGAGGGATGAACATAGGGTGACGTACAAGAGTGGAGGAAGATACACACAGGTAGATTATATCCTATGCAGAAGAGTCAATCTGAAGGAGATTGAAGACTGCAAAGTGGTGACAGTGGAAAGTGTAGTTAGGCAGCATAGGATGGTGGTCTGTAGGATGAAGTTGGAGATCAAGAAGAGGAGAGTGAGGGCAGAGCCAAGGATCAAATGGTGGAAGATGAAAAAGGAAAACTGCAAGGTTGAGTGTAGGGAGGAGGTAAGACAGGCACTGGGTGGCAGTAAAAAGTTACCAGTCAGCTGGGCAACTACAGCAGAAGTAGTAAGGGTGACAGGAAGAAGGGTGCTTGGCGTGACATCTGGACAGAGGAAGGAGGAAAAGGAAATCTTGTGGTGGAATGGGGAAGTACAGGAGAGTATACAGAAGAAGAGGATGGCAAAAAAGAAGTGGGATAGTCGGAGAGATACAGAAAGTAGACAAGAGTACAAGGAGATAAGGCGTAAGGCGAAGAAAGAGGTGACAAAGGTGTGAGTTTTATGAGAGGCTGGACACTAAGGCGGGTGAAAATGATTATGATTAAGGTCATAAAGGATAAAGATGGAAATGTTCTCCCAAGCGAGGAAGGTGTGTTGAGCAGACGGAAAAAGTACTTTGACAGACTGATGAATGAAAAGAATGAGACAGAGAGAAGATTGCATGATGTGGAGATAGTGAATCCGGAAGTGCAATGGATTAGCAAGGAGGAAGTAAGGACATCTATGAAAAGGATGAAGAATGGAAAGGCCATTGGTCCAGATGACATACCTGTGGAAGCATGGAGTTGTTTAGGGGAGATGGCATTGGAGTTTTTAACTAGATTGTTTAATGGAATCTTGTTAAATAAGAGGTGCCTGAGGAGTGGAGAAGAAGTGTTCTGGTACAGATTTTTAAGAGAAAGGGGGATGTGCAGGACTGCAGTAACTACAGGGGAATAAAATTGATGAGCCACAGCATGAAGTTATGGGAATGCGATGTTTGCTCTGAGGCTGTTGATGGAGAAGTATAGAGAAGGCCAGAAGGAGTTGCATTGTGTCTTTGTGGACCTGGAGAAAGCATATGGCAGGGTGCCTCGAGAGGAGTTGTGGTATTGTATGAGGAAATTGGGAGTGGCAGAGAAGTAAGAGTTGTACAGGATATGTACGAGGGAAGTAGTATGACAGTGGTGAGGTCTGTGGTAGGAGTGACAATGCATTCAACATGGAGGTGGAATTACATCAGGGATCAGCTCTGAGCCCTTTCTTATTTGCAATGGTGATGAACAGGTTGACAGACAAGATTAGACAGGAGTCCCTGTGGACTATGATGTTTGCTAAGGACATTGTGATCTGTAGCGATAGTAGGGAGCAGGTCGAGGAGACACTGGAGAGGTGGAGATATGCTCTAGGGAGGAGAGGAATGAAGGTCAGTAGGAACAAGACAGAATACATGTGTGTAAATGAGAGGGAGTAAATGAAATGGTGAGGATGCAGGGAGTAGAGCTGGTGAAGGCAGATGAGTTTAAATACTTGGGATCAACAGTACAGAGTAACGGGGATTGTGAAAGAGAGGTGAGAAAGAGTGCAGGCAGGGTGGAATGGGTGGGGAAGTCTGTCAGGAGTAATTTCTGACAGACAGGTATCAGCAAGAGTGAAAGGGAAGGTTTACAGGACGGTAGTGAGTACAGCTATAAAGTGTATGGGCTGGAGATGGAGGCACTGACCGGAAAACAGGAGACAGACCTGGACAGAGTTAAAGATGCTAAGATTTGCACTGCGTGTGACGAGAATGGAAAGGATTAGAAATGAGGACATTAGAGGGTCAGCTCAGGTTGGACAGTTGGAAAACAAAGTCAGAGAGGCAAGATTTTGTTGGTTTGGACATTTGCAGAGGAGAGATGCTGGGTATATTGGGAAAAGGATGTTAATGATAGAGCTGCCAGGCAAGAGGAAGGCCTTAGAGAAGGTTTATGGATGTGGTGAGAGAGGACATGCAGGTGATGGGTGTGACAGAGCAAGATGCAGAGGACAGGAAGATCTCGAAAAAGGATGATCCACTGTGGCAACCCCTAACTGGAGCAGCCGAAAGAAGAAGGTACAGAAAGAGCTGGCTACATTGATGCTATAGTAGTGCAGATACTGTAACTATTTCCTTGCAAACATGCAACTTATTTTCTAATGAGGATACTTCAGAATGATTTTCACTTGATTTCACTAAAGAATTGTCTGAAAAGCTGCTGCCACTGTAGCTAAGAAAGATATCGACATAAGAACTCGTATCTTTGTTGTTCTATACATATGCAACATGTAATATACACTAAAGAATTCCTTAATAAATAAAAATAGCATTTAGAAATTTCCATCGTACCCAAGTCTTAATGTTTAAAGATTAATACTCATTTCATTAATAATTTTTTCATCAACATCATGTTCATTTTTAACTTTTGCCTTGCTGTATGTCTGGAAAGTTCACACTCTGATATTTTTTAGTAGCAGTTGAGTTGTGTCAGTTCTTGTACAGAGCAATAGTATTTTTGACAAATTTAACATGAGTAACTCCTTGATGACCATCTTTTTAGTCAATACACTTACGTACCAAGAAAGCAACTGAAAGTAAATGTGAGATCACTGCAGTTTGCAAATTCTCCTCTCTTTAACTTCAGCTATCTTTTACTATTCAATCAGAATTCAAATGGTTTCAATAAATAAACATGCCACCACAAAATTTTGAAGAAATGGATTAGCTCTTCGCACAGTCTTTCCTCGAGACTATACAGATTTAATTCTTTGAGTCTCTCAGAGTACAACAGGTCCATAAATGGTTAATCATGTACTTAAAGACACCAGTGAAAATTAAAGGGAAGTGCATTTAAGACTTAAGCCAGGAAGCACTTCTTTACTCAAACAGTTGTGGGAATCTGGAGCAAACTACCAACACATGTAGTTGATGTAGAAATCTTGACCATCTTTAAGAAGTATCTGGATGAGATATTGTGACATCTTAGCTACAGTATTAGCTAAACAAACAAGCTTGATCGACTAAATGGTCTCCCTATTGTTAAAGTATCAGACTAAGCTGCTCATCCCTTGATGAGATCAAGGATGCCCCTGGATTGTCTGCTGTACAACAACTCAAACAGGGAAAACCCTGTGGATGCTTCTGGCAGTTCTGGCAAGAAAACAGTACAAGAGGAAGCAACTCATGACAATTCCTCCTTTCTACTTGAAACATATTCTCAGCATCTGTTTTAATGTTTGGTTAAACCCTTCCACAAATCCATTTGTTTGAGGAAGGTACACAGACATCTTGTGGAGTTTTGCCTTTAGCAGTTTGGTGGTCTGCGTAAGTGTCTTTAAAATAAAAAGGTTTATCTGGTTCTTATGCTGATCTATGGAAACACCCCAAGTGTTCTGCCAGAAAATGAAAAATCTGTCAGGCCACAAAGGCAGTTAAAATAAGGCATCTGGAGATCAAAGCCTACAATATGCAAAAAGTCAGAGTAAAAGTCAAAATACAGAGTCTTAAGCCTAGAATCCTAAACAAGAATCAAAGTCAGAAGTAGTAGATAGAAACTTATAAACCAGAGGACTATAATGAAAAGTACAAGGAAAATTATGTCCAAGTATTCTGACTCTTGGATAACCTGAGGCCTCATGTATAAACGGTGCGTACGCACAGAAATGTTGCGTACGAACGTTTCCACGCTAAAATTGCGATGTATAACACCTAAACTTGGCGTAAAGCCACGCACATTTCCACGGTAACTCATACCTTGGCGTACGCAATTTCTCTGCTCGGTTTTACAGACTGGCGGCACCCAGCGTTAAAGCAGTGCTACTGTTCCTGTGTGCTCATCCTTTCTTTCTTAGCTCCACATTCCTGACGCGGCTTTATAAATACACTGAAACTAACTGCATATTGTTTATTAGTGTAATGCATCTGATTGAAATTAACCTGCAGCAATATAATGGGTCAGGGAATAGCCATAGTATTCCAAATACCATAACTGCTTTAGCGTTGTAACTCTCACTGCATCTTCTTCTTCTTTCAGCTGCTCCCGTTAAGGGTTGCCACAGCAGATCATCTTTTTCCATATTACTCTCACTGCGCCACTCAGAGTATTTATATCACTGTATCTGAGTGGGGAATCACAGCAGCAGCTGATCGGAAAGAGAATTATCTGTACACAGCATGAAGCAGACGCTGCCTGAGCCAAGGCAAAATGCTTCAGAGACTTCCCTGTACGGACTTCATCCCAAGAACTATAAACGCACTAAATCAGTCCATCAAGTGCTCCTTGTAGAACTGTTTGTACTTATAAGTACAATCACCTCACTGTAAACTTGCACTACAGTTATAGTATTGCACAACCTGCACCACTTTATGAAGCGCGTATTTACATATGATGACGATATCATTTTTAAGATGAAATGCAGCAAAATATGTTGATTATATTATACAGATAAAACTTTAACTTCATTTAAATAATCTTTATTGTTAATAATTAAACATGTGAGGACACGGTGCCACAGCACTAGCTAGTTCAGGGATTGTTCCTGCATTGCGTTGTATTCTTGCTGGTGCTGACGCGACACTGGAAGGATAGACGGATAGAATAATTAAACATGTACTATGAAGATATTTCAATGTTCCTTAAAAGTTTTGAAGAATCAGCATTTTAAGCTTACAGATGGCTTCACGTCTATATAGCTGATTGTGTGGCGATTGGGTTTTTGGAGAAAGAAAAGTAAGGACAGGAATTGGAGGTTAGTACATTTGAAAGAGACAGTACTTCTGTAATAAATTATTTCATCGAAGGTCGCGCATGGTGCCGCAAGCCTCTTGCATGAGACATGAACAAGCACTGCGCCACCATGTTCCCATGTTTAATAACATGCTTTCATTCCTATCATCATGAAAAAGATATCACGTATACATCTCAGTATTTTAATTATTCAGAGAGCTGTAGTATCACGAATGTAATGGATTATGTGTCCTGTCGGAGAAAGAGAAAGCCCGTTTAAGAAGCAGGTAGTGCTTCACACATGTAGAGCGCATAGAAGATCAAATACAGAACAAAGCATTTAATGTGCCACTTTAGTTACAATGGGATTTGAGAAACTAGTATATTAAACGATTTTAAAATGAAGTTTATGATGTTCTACTTTAATGGCAAAATAAACTACGTGATTAAAGTGGAAATTTCGAGATTAAAGTTGACATTTCGTGCTTTTTTCCCACTGTGTGCCTATTTTTTTGTCTGTACCCTAATAAGCTTTCATATGACACTCAGACGGTGGGCTACGACTCGCCTTTTCACGGCGACTTTGATATGTGATTTCTTTTTTATTTTGGGCACTGTGCGACTTTGAACTTGAGCCTTCAAGTTTCTCCGATACTCTGTCACTCGATCAACTTCCTTTTGTTGATTATACCACTGTTTAAACCAACAAATAGTACGTTTTTCCTTTGCCTCCACTTGGTATTCGCTGAAATTCTTATATTTCCCCCCATGCTTTTCCCATTGTCTTTTCACAGAAGGCTATTTATATTGATTTGCATATTCAAAGAGGTGTAATTCTGGGAGGAGTTGGGGCGGGACAGAAGGCGCGTGCATGTGCGTTACTTTTCACGCTGATCGGGATTTATGTAGTGGAAGAACGTTGAAGTTTGTGTACGTACAGATTCCTGCATCTGGATTTTTCTGTGCGTACGCACATTCCCGCTTTTGTGCTTACGTCATGTTATAGTGTGAGTTCTACGCACGGTGTTATACATGAAGCCCCTGGATATTCACAAAATGTCATTGCTGTAGAACAGAAACAATTTTAGATAGCATGTTTTCATACTTGAAAGTAGCACATAATTCTTTACAATAATAATGGCTAAAGACAATTACAAAAATAATTGACAAGTAAAGAACAGTTGTTCATAAAAGTTTTTTATTTCAAACAGAGTAATTCACAGATAAAATATCCAGTTTAATAAAAAATACTATAGTCAGATGGCCTGGAATGAGAGGAAAAGAAAAACCCCAGTTGACTGGAGGGTGGAGAAAGAAATCTCTAGGAGTTCCAAGGTCAAAAGACAAATAAGCCACTTCCAGGAATTCTACAGTACATAAACATGCCACCATCATGAAGAGACTAATGTGGAGCTTTTTTATCTTCTTAGCATCACAGATGGCTGCAATATAATCAGCATGCTTTATGGCGCAGTGGCCACAGTTATAATTCACTAACTGAAGGAAGCCTTCACCACACATGGAATACCAGAAACTGTCATATCAGAGAATGGACTCCAGTGTGTACCATGCTTTGGACAATGAATGGAAATACATCCATATATACAGCAAGCTGTCAATACCAATCAAAGTAATGTTCATGATGAGAATCAAAAGAAGACTGCTAGGTCACAAACAGAAAAACCACCATGAATGTATTCCTAGTGTCTTAATATAACAACATTCTATAACATTCTCCTGCATAATTGTTCAGGATCATGAAATTGACAATTCTCACAATGTAGCAAAAACAAAAATATTACAGTGCCGAATGTGACATTTTTAATATATTGATATTATAATAAGACATGTACTACAGAAGTGGATGTAATGCTTTATGTTAATATTTGTTAATGGTTTGACTTTTTCCGACATCCACATATCAGCTTTCTGGTGTAGGAAACAAAACTAGATTTTAAGTCTTAATGTATGGCAACACGGATAAAAATAAAAACAGCATTTTCATTTCAAACTAGCATTTTCAAATCATTATGGAAACAATTGGGCATGTGCAGTTTGTCAGCCAAGAGTGGTTTCTTTTACAGAGCAAACTTGAAGTAAATGGAAATGCTGAAAGCAGGAGAAAAACAAAAAAGCACCAGAAGAAAACACTAAACAAGACTTCTTTGTTGACCAGGAATTCTGAAGCTGCTTTTAAAATGTTACAAATCAGTATAAGGCAGTCAATGCCATGGAAAATATACTAGTACACCATGAGTCCTGTCAAAATTAGTTATGTGAAATATACATATGTTTTAGGGTAAGTATATGTAAGATGATGCAGAGGAATTAGGAGAGGACTATTTGCACAGTAAAGGTACTGTATATCACAACATACCTGACGTCAGTGCCTGATTAGATAGATAGATAGATACTTTATTCACATATTCCAGCAGCAGCATACTGATAAAGAACAATATTAAATTAAAGAGTGATAACAATGCAGGTATAACAGACAGACAATAACTTTAAATAATTTTAACGTTTACCCACCCCGAGTGGAATTGAAGAGTCGCATAGTGTGGGGGAGGAACGATCTCCTCAGTCTGTCAGTGGAGCAGGACAGTGACAGCAGTCTGTCGCTGAAGTTGCTCCTCTGTCTTGAGATGATACTGTTCAGTGGATGCAGTGGATTCTCCATTATTGACAGGAGCCTGCTCAGTGCCCGTCACTCTGCCACGAATGTCAAACTGTCCATCTCCGTGCCTACAATAGAGCCTGCCTTCCTCACCAGTTTGTCCAGGCGTGAGGCATCCCTCTTCTTTATGCTGCTTCCCCAGCACACCACCGTGTAGAAGAGGGCATCAATCGTTATGTCACTGATTTTGAAAAGCTCCACTTTCCCTGCAAACACTGCTATGCAAGACCCAGTGTTATCAAATTTATCCAGTTTAGGGGGCATTTTTTTTTTTAAAGATTTGCTTTCATTGGTTGAAAGCAGCGTGGGTGGCTAGTCAAAACATGTGGACTAAGTGTAAGAAAGTGTGATAAAAGAACAATAGTTACATCAAAAATGTTAACAATGCAGTTACACAATGTGGTAAGCCTGTTATTTTGAAGATTCAGAAAACATTCTTCTAAATATGACCCATTAGCACTTCTATTAGTCTTACAAGAGTACTGTGTAATGTGCAATTCTGTATGATAAAATAATCCATGTTTATACACCAGCTTTGGTGCCCCCAGGTTCTAACCTATAAATAAGGTTGCAGTTTCTTTTATGTGTGCTTCTGAACTAGGTGGAGGACTTTTACCACTTGCATTTGCCTTCAGCCACATTCACCCATATCTTCACCCCCATCTGCAAACTCTACTGAATCCAGTGCATAAATTGATTTTGCTGAATTATTACTTTTTCAAGAACTTCATTTTAAAGGGCAAAATGCCTGTGTGAGGCCACTGTAACCTTAATTAGCTCCTTGTGCCTCCTGCATGTGGCAATTAAGCAAATTATGTTTACCCCTTAGCAGCATAGTAGGGCTAAGCAGCATTCTCAACTTCATCCTGACATTGGCTTTTGATGTGAACTTTTCATTAAAATAATAATTAACTAAGACCCATGATTAACTTTACTAGTTCAGCAGAATAGCACAGAATGTTAATACATGGGAGAAATAAAATATTTTGTATAAGAAGCAACATGGAGAAATGAGAGATATTAATGTTGCTAGTGTGGTCAATGCATACATGTGCGTGTGACTAAATGGACTCTTTATTGATATCAGAATCACTTTTATTTGCCAGTGCTTAATGTACAGGAATTTAACTTAGTAAATCTGGAGCTGCTTAAAACAGAACATAAAATCACATACAAATAACATAAATAGCATAAGTTAAAAAGAAAAACTTCAAAGTTGCAGAATAGTACAGTTATAAAGGAGATGTGCAAATGATGATGTTCAAGTGGAAGCGTGTGTATGCATGTGCACACACATACACGTACATATACTTGTAAATGCACACACCTTCATACAGTATTTGACAGAATGCATGAATATACAACAAAGACCGGTTAAGTTACTGGTTTGAGAGGGCTATGGCTCTGGGAAAGAAACAATTGAGGTGTCTATTAGTTTCAGTTTTAATTGACCTGAAACGCTTACCAGAATAAGTGATGAGCTACGTGGGATGAGTCCCTGGTGATCCTTATGACATGGTAAGTGACGAGATGTTTACAGGTCTGCCACAGATAGAAGAACACAGCCAATTATTTTCTCAGAAGACCTCACAACACGCAGTAATTTAGATTTGGAGTGTGCCATTGCTGAACCAAACCAGACAACAATGAAGATTGTGTGATTAGACTTTCAGTTATGGCTTTGTAAAATT
The DNA here is from genome assembly GCF_900747795.2 of Erpetoichthys calabaricus. Classification (NCBI taxonomy): domain Eukaryota; kingdom Metazoa; phylum Chordata; class Cladistia; order Polypteriformes; family Polypteridae; genus Erpetoichthys; species Erpetoichthys calabaricus. The sequence goes on from NC_041406.2 coordinate 79,827,140, forward strand.
AAACTAGGATTGACTGGGAAATATTTTATTTCTTTAGTTGGGGTAAGAAGTACAATTGCTGCTGTGCCTTTTTAGAGATGGAAGTGGTGTTAATGTCCCAGCTGAGAGTGTTTGTGATAGTTGTACACAAAAATTTGTAGGATTCCACCATATTGACTGCAGAATCATTAATTTCTAGTGGGAGAGGCTGTAACTGCCATTTGTGAAAGTCAATAACCATTTCCACTGTCTTGGTCATATTGAACACTAGGTTGTCAAAAGCACACCAAGACACACGACAAGATGTAGCCATTAATGGGGGTGTCATCAGCAAAGTAATGATTTTTACTGAAGGGTCAGTGGACCTGCAGTCATTGGTGTACAAGGAGTAAAGTAGAGGGGAAAGTACACAGCCTTGAGGGGCACCTGTACTAGTACAGAAACAGTCTGAGAGGTGGGAGCCCACAGTGACATATGCTTTCCGGTTTATCAGAAAACTGTAAATCTATTTACAGATGGAAGGATTCAGTTCAGCCTGTAGAAGTTCAGTTCACAAGAGCTCAGGGACAATGCTGTTAAAAGCGAAACTGAAGGCATCGTCCACAGATCAATTTTCTCAATATGTGAACTGAAGAGGGTCGAGATCAATAGCAGTAACAGAATTCAGATGGGTTAAAAGAAGCCATTCAAATATTTTCATTAAAACTGATGTAAGAGCAACAGGTCTGTAATCATTGAAACACCTTATTTTATCAGGAAGAGGAAAAATAACAGAAGATTTAAAGCAATCTGGTGCGGTGCACTGCACAAGAGACTGGTTAAAGATGGCTGTGAAGTGAGGAGTGAGCTGCCTCACAGTGTTTGATTGTTGTAGGTAAGACAGAATCTGCACCGGCTGACTTTTTGCATTTCTATGTTGGCCTATTCCTGGCCTGTCTGTAAAGTGTCCTTATCACCGGTTTTATGGGCTTTTACTTTCATCTGATGGAGATTCCATAGATCTTTGGTGAACCACGGCTTTCCATTCCTATAAATCACAATAGATTTTCTAGGTATGCAAACCACTTCATAGAAGCTGATATAAGATGTAACATTGTCAGTCAGCTCATGAATATTTTCACAATCATTTTTAAAAACATTGCAGTTTGTACAGTCTAGATAATCTTGTAATGATTCAACTGACTCATCATTCCATGAACGAAGAGATTTCTTTACTGGTTTAATTAATTTTAGTCTTTGTTTATAAGTGGGTAGTAAATGTAGCATAACCTGGTCAGTACTACCAAGCGGCGCATGAGGTAAAGCCCGGTATGCATCTTTCATGGCACAGTACCTGTGATCCAAAGTCTATCTGTTCCTGGTGGAGCATTTAACAAGCTGTTTTTATCTGGGAGGCTCAATGGTTAGGTTTGGATTATTAAGCTCGCCCATTGCTATAATTAGGTAGTTTTCATGACTGTTCTCCAAACTAGTGATGTAATCTGCCAACTGTTGCAGCGTTATATTCATGTTTCCGTCAGGTGGGATGTAAACTCCAAAAAGAAGTATTGAAGAACATTCTCTAGGTGAATAGAATGACTTACAGTTAATAAAAAAAAATGTTCCAGATTTCTGTAGCAGTGCTTCAATAATATGGAAACATCAGTACACCAATTGTTATTGATATTGACTGATTTGTTGCAATGATCAGCATTTCTATCTGCTTTGTAAAGCAGAAATCCCAGTAGTTCTATTGCAAACTATGAAAGTGGTGCATTAAGCCATGTCTCCACAAAGCAAAATGCTGAAGAGAGAAAATAATCCTTACTTGTTGTGAGAAGAAGATTAAGTTTGTCTATTTTGTTCCTCAGTGATCTGATGTTGGATAAAACAAGACCGGGAAGTGGCACTCAAAGTACATTCCCTGAACTGCACGAGAGACCCTGCACGCCTCCCCCTTCTCCCCTGTTCAGGTGCAAGTTGCGTGACTGGGAGTCAAAGTCTGCAATTGGAGGAATCATAAGTGGTAAATTCGTATGTATGTGTCTTTGATCGGTTGAGGATAAAGTCCAATCCCAACAGATAGGAGATGATCTTACGTGTCTCTCACCTTGTCTATTTTTTTTCTTGGTGTATCTTATATTGTATGGTGTAATACAAGTTACTGTTGCTTTTCCTGAAATTGCTGCCGGGTCTTTTATTTTGCATTTACTCAGTTTAAAGAAACCTGTGTGTCATTATCTGTACATCTCAAGAGTTCCCAGTTTCTTAATAAAATTGGGTGGCGTAGTCGGATATTTTAAATGTGTCTAGTTTAGATTATCTATACGTGTGACCTGACACCTGTCACACGTGTCTACGATCCTCTGAAAAAAAAAAACTTAAAAAACCTAAATTTTCTGCACAAAACAAGTTTCCATCTGTGTCTCTGTGTTCTTGTTGAAGAAGTAATTATAAAGTAGCAGTAGGAATCCACCTTACTAATCCCATTCAAGATTTAGTAAACTTCCATCATGTCATTTCTTAATCTCCATTTGTTTTAACTTTATGAAAAGGTTCAGCTCTTCTCATTACTCTTACCCTTCAGTCCTTTTTTCCCAGTATTCTGGTACTCATACCCTTTTGCTTTTCTCTGAACTTTCTCTAGTGTTGCTACAACTTTTTGTAATATTAAGGCCACAACTGTACGTAGCAGTCTAGATAAGATATATAATACATTGCCATGGGTTGGTGTTGATTTGTTTCAAACCTAGTTTTGTTAAACTTGACTTGCTTGTGTGGAATGTTATTTGATTTTAATAAAATCAATGAAATGCTTTAAAAAAAATATATATATATATATATATAATACATCTGTAAAGCCTCGGCTATAATCCCTTTGACTTGTACTCCACACACCATGCTATAACATTCTATTAGCCTTCATATTAATCACTTCAGTGTACCGCCTGGTTGTGGACAGTGATGAACATGAACCAACTAACATTTTGTGTGATACTTTACATTTGTTTACCTAAAATATAATCTGCTACAAGAGTCCCAAAGTCTGAATTCTGTCCAGTTTCACCTGTAACAATCCAGCTGCTATTAGATGCCAAACAACCTAGTTTAGTATCAACTGTGAACTTAAAAAAAACCTTTCTATTTATATTCTTATTATGATCATTTAATATTATGAGTTATAACCCTAGCACTTTTAACATCATCTAAATCTGAACATTCCTTGTGCCATAACCCTTTGCTTTCTATCCTTAACTCAGTATTGCATACATTTACTCACTGCACGTTGAACTCACACTTCTTTTCATTAGGTCACTAGTCTCTCATATGGAGTCAAAAAAAAAAAGCCCAAAATCAAGATATATCATAAGCATCGCTCTGGTCTGGTCATATGGTTTCATATAATATTATGAAACAGAATCTCTCTGTCCAAAACTAAATTGACTGTTCACTTGCCATTTAATGTTCATTCTTTTCCGTAGTAATTGCTTCCATTAATTTATGCTTAATATATATTAAGCTTACTGGCCTATAATTACTAGAATTCCCTAGGATTTGCCTTCTTATATAATGGGATAACATTTATTAGTATATAATTTTTAAAAATTTCTTCATTGTGCAATGATTTTGGAAATATTCAGGATTTATATATAACTTCTAGAAATTCCTTCTAGCCTAAGTGATTTATTTTGATTTCATCCTTATCTTAGATCTGTGTATGGCTGACACAAATATAAATCTTGGTGTATACAGTATTTCCAAGCAGCATATAGCATAAAGCTACACAACATCCAGGAATGAATGCTGTGCATAACATGCATGCACAACCTGATTTTGTACAGTAGATAATAAAAATGCACACCATGAACACCCCATGGTTATAGAAGCTGATTTATGGTGGGTTGTGTTTGATAAACTCATGAAGCTGGAGCATACCCTATATTACAAAACCAAAATTTCCACCTTCACCGGACAACATGGTGCACAAATGTTAATCATAGGTTTCTTATCAACAGACCGAAGTATACTGTATAATCCAGTACAGGGGTATGGTAATGTGCCTACTAGGCATTACCAGTTTAAACAAAAGTCGATTTTGTCACAAAATAAAACTTACAGCACTTACCTGTTTAAGTCATTAAAGTGCAGAGTGCACTTCGTGAACATTTTGTCTTTGGCTTCGGCAGGTGCACGCAGCGGGATGCCGGCAACGGGTCAAGCGTGCCTCCAGGTCAGGTCTGGTCTGCTGGAGGATGAGTGCATTCCCTGTTATCAGGCCGAGCGTTTCTTTTTAGCCACCTGCTGTTAGAAAAGGTGCGACATGTTTGGTTTAGTTTGTGCATGCATTAGTGTGAGAAAGGGATCCCCAAGAAAGTTACTTTTGTAGTGCATATCGGCCGTTCGAAGGGAGCGCAGCTGGATGCGCTCAAGTTCGCACTCGTGATCAATCACATGCATGGTTTCTAGCCCTATTTAATACATGCCTTGTAAGGATTGAGAGGAGCACCTGTGCAGAAGGCACTTGCCTCAGTCTTGATTGGTGTAAGGCCGGAGTTATACTTCACGCAACGCGACGCATGCTGCAGCGGACGCTCCTGCTACGCAAGCGTTGAAGTGTTTATACTTGCGCGCGTACTTTACATAAATCTGGAGGAATCCGCCAGGTGGCAGTGCGAGATATTATCACGGTGAGAACATGTTCAGCTTCTCTGTGTTATGAATTGCCTAGAACACACATTAAATTCCGATGACACCTTACTGCAATATCTCTGAAAAGGATGTTTATTGATTAAATCCAGGGACGTGTCCATTCCAGCAAGCATTGGGCACGAGTGAGAAATAATCCCTGGACGATGCCTCGGCTCATCGCAAGGTGAATACAAGCACACACATACACTAGCGTCATTTTAGTGGCACCAAGTCCCCAAATCTGCATATCTTTGGAAGGAAACTGGAGCACACTGAGGAAAACGTGTAAACTCCAGGCAGAGAATATCAGCGATGTGACTCCCTGCAAGACAGCAGCGCTAACGCTCCGCCATTGTGTCACCCCATGTGTGTAATTATAATAAAAATAATTCTTTGCATTTATATACCACTTTTTTCACTACTCAAAGCGCTCAGCAATTGTAGGTTAAGGGCCTTGCTGAAGGGCCCAACAGAGCAGGGTCCCTTTTGGCATTTACGGGATTCGAACTGGCAACCTTTCCGATTGCCAGTGCATATCCCTAGCCTCAGAGCCACCACTCCGTCCTATTAACATTATTCATTATTTAAACGAAATTACCGATTTATCTGTAAAATGTAATATACATACTTTAATGCTTTTCATCATGAAAGTGATATCAAGTATAAATCTAAGGATTCTAAATGTGCAGAGAGTTGGAATATCATACATTTAATGTGCACAGAGTGACGATCTATTGCTGGCGATTCGCTGCTGTCAGGAGCAGAGGAAGCCCTAGAAAAAAAGAAGGCACAGTATGTGAGAATTTTAAAATGTATCGTGTCATTACGATCGGGAATATGCGACGCTTGAATATAAAAGTACCATGAATACATTTGTATGTTGGCATTTTGCTTCACCACATCGAACCATTTATCAAATATCGAAGCGCGCACACCGATCTCGTAGGATCCGCAAAGCGACTTTCTGTCACATGTAGATAGTAAACAGAGACTCTGACGTCACATTCCAACTTTTAGCACACTGCACTCCCCAACTTTTTGCTGGTACTGCAACTCGCGCACGCGTCGCGTTAATTTCTGAGGACCTGCTCAGAGGACGCATCAAATGAACGCTCAGAATGCGTGGCGGCCATGATGCGAGCGTGTACGCGTTCTGAGCGTGAAGTATAAATGAGCCCTAAGGGGGAAGCGTGTGGCATGATTCGTTGAAGATTTGTTCCCTATCTCAATGGGTTGTCTTTAGATTTGGTGGTGTGCTTAGTATAGTAAATTCACTTAGTATACCAAACAGCGGCTTGTGCTTATATGTGTACATTTTTTATATAAATATCTTCTAGTTATAGTATAGTTTTCGTGGAGGTATCTTATAATTTCTTGTATACTGTAGACACTTTTTTTCCCTTGTAAATATTTTTTGTGAATTGTTGTGTATAGTTTCTTCATGCTTGTTTTCTTTAGGAAGATTACAGTTTTGTGTATATACATTTTTTGCTTTATTTTTAATTTTTGGGACTGACAGCTTCACTGTAAGTATAATTTACTGTTTTTGATTGGGACATTATTTTTGTTTTTTTTATGCACCTGTAAATAAAACCCACTTTTGTTTGGATATATCACCTTTTTGTGTCTGTGCCTCCATGTATGTCTGATCCCAGTCAGTCACGAAATTAAGACACCCACTAAGTAGTTTGGTGCCACCCTTGCCACTACACGGGATGTCACAAGGAGTACTTAACGCTGGTCTTTTAGGTCCACAGTTCTTGCAGGTTTTCATTATAACCATTACAATAATTAGAAGATATGACTAGAAGATAGTGAAACTTGGTATGTAATCTTGCAAGCACTTTCATTCTTCCAAGACAAATCTTTATCACATTGTCGATTTTTCATTTTCTGAGAATATTATCCATATGTTTTGTGGTCCTGAACAGATCTATACTTCTTGGTCCTTATGTTTTCTGTTTTTTATTTTAAAACATTGTATCAACACAGATACTTCATGATGGCTACACCCAGGTTTAAACAGGAAAATATTAGCTGAAGAACTGATGGTTTCTTTTGTCAGTTGCATCTCATTATTAACTGATAGATGGTTAAGAAAACAGGCAACAATTATAACTTAAATGTGGCTGCTTAAAATAGGCAATTAAGAATTCTAAATTGCAACAAACAAGTTATCTAACTAAGCCCAAAAATCATATTGCTTCATTAGTAAATACAGTATATGTGTTCTAATTAAAAATTTGATTGAAGCAAAAACCTGCAGCCAGTGCAGACCTCCAGGACAGGAGTTGAGTACCCCTGGTCTAGTATCAATTATTATTATTATTATTTTTAACATACTCCGCTTTTGTTGATAGCTTTATGCAGGTAATTGCCTTATGAAAAGTGGTGGAATAACAATTATGTTATTGTTAGATTGTCAGATTGTTATAATCTGATGTAATTTTAATATGCATTTTATGAAAAGAATAAAACAATTTAATGATGACAGAATTATAATGTTGACTGCATTAATTTTTCTGATACAATCTATATACTGGTCTATGCTTTTGACAATTTTTTGATTGCTATATAATTGGCAGTTTGGCTGCCAGTCATTCAACCCTTTAATTATGGCCCATTTTTTTTAACCGTGCAGATTTTCAGGCTGATGCAGATGTGTCCATTTATTGTTACTACATTCATTTTCATAATACATTTTGGTGTGCAAGCATATGTGCTATTTTCTCCATCTCCAAAGTACAGCAAACTTTAGAAATTTTTAGTATTGATTTATAGTATTTATTATCACCAGTTTTTAAACTTGGCCAAGCATGTGTTACTTATTCTAGAGCAACCTCAAAAATGTAAGTTCTTTATATAGAAAAGCAATGAAAATTGATTCTCAATGAGGGCGGGGCCTTGACTGAACATATACACCCTTTAAGTACACAGTAATGTTGCTCCTGTGCAGCTTAAAAAAACCCAAAAAACTTAAAATAAAAATATAATGTAAGCAAAGCCTCCTGTCTCCAAGCCACACAAAGCACAAGGCCTGGGTACCTGGGTTAGGCCTTATCTAAGGCAGCCTGGTAAAAGTTCAAAATAAACAGAAGGTAACAAAAAATTAAAAAGAGGAAAATCCATAAAAACTAAACATATTTTAGGATCAAGGAATATATGTGATCAAAAAATGAGATTACAAAAGTCAGGAAAGGAAAAACAGAGCAAACATATATTTTGGCCATCATAAGGCAAACAAATCCAGACAAAATCCAAAGAAAGTTCCTTATCCAAGAACAAGGGTCAGAATCAGAAAAATCAAACATGTACATAAATGACGTGAGAAACACAAACTAAGCAAAAAAAAATCAAAAGCTTAAAGCTGAAGTACCTAATTCAGCTTCTCCTTAAATACTTGCAGTGGCAGTCCACCAGCTGCATCATTAGGTGGCCCTACCCATGGGCTTCACATGAAGGAGACAGGGCAGATAACAAAAAACACTAATAATAAACAAGCAGTAGAAAATCAAAGAAATATTACAAAAATATGAGAAGTTATATTTAAATAACAAAAATAAACAATAAATAAACTTAAGCCAAGGCAACAACCCAGGCTGAAAAATAACACCTGCAATTGTTTGCTTTAGATATGCAAATGTTTCATTCCATTTGAACTAGTGTGGTGCTGAGGTGTCACCTGTTGCATGGCTGCACTCGGGCAACCACTTCGGGATCCTGAAGTGGTTCGTCATGTGGTGCTGTTTCAGTTCATGCTCCCAACCTCACTCTCTCTCTCCAGCATATTGTAATCTTTTTAGTTAGCCAATAAAAGGTGTCATTTTGCTTGGCTTGTCTCCAGCTTATGTGGAATTTAAGGTTTTTTTGGTCCTCTCGGCCAATTGACCTTTTCATCGAACTCTGTTTAGTGACTTACAATGTGATATTATACATAAGACATAATTATATGCCTATTAAGTAAGCTCTTACTGATTTATTTTTGTTATTCATTATTAGTCTTACTTAATTTAGTTTTTTCTTTTCTTGTGAATCTTTGACAATTTGTAAAGCACTTTGTGCTGCATCCAGTGACTTGTAGAACCCATCACTTATTCCACTATAAATTAAAATATCCATTACTCACCACAGGGCTTCAAAATAATATCCATCATAATAAAAAGAGAATATTCACTTTTATAAATAGCAACTATGTAAGGTGTTGGTGTATTTTTTCCAGTGTGATTCATTTTTATCTGACATGGTTCAGCTCAGACACTCCCTTAAGAGACTTAAACAGGTTTTGTCTAATGCATGATGAGTAACGCATAAAAAATGGACACATTCAGAGAAACTCAAGTCTGTCAAGTACAGAAGTGATTGTCCATTAATCTTAAAACCCTAATGATTTTCCTTCAATATTTCTGGAAAGGGTTTTAATAGGATTTCTTTTCTTTCTTCTTTGAGCCAAGTGTACAAGTCATTCCACCAGAGCTAAAAACAGACAATGCAATAAACAAAACAGATATTGTTTTTACATAATTGTGTTTTTGTCTTTTACTCATTGCAGTGAGACTTGGTTCAAAGTAATATGTATAGCTATCCTGTTCTTACATAAAATATTTATTCCTGTTGTTCCTTGTATAAGTACATATTTATTCCTGGTGTCCCTGGGATAAATTCAAACATGATTTACTCTCTGGCCATAAATTAGCAAATAATACAAAATATGAATGCAATACATTTTCTATGTGTTTTTATGAAATATGTTGAGAATATGTACTGACATAGTAGCATATTCCTGGTCTTCCCCAGCTTCCCTAAGTTTTAGTTCATTCATGGTCAGGGTACTGACGTATTTAGATGCATGGAGAAGGGAGTAGATACTGTACTACACATTAAAAATATTCACACCAACTTTTCTCACTCACATAGATATGTGAACTTAGCATTATCTTGGATCTGTACAGAGGTGTAATGACAGGACAGGCAAGGCATGCATTGATACTCATTGCAATGACAAATCTGGCAGAAGCATAGCATTGACACTCTAAAACGACACAGTTGGAACCCACCCTCCACCCCGCTGGCCTGATTTTCTCTTATGAGAATGTTTGTGATGAATGTTACTTTTTTTTTAAGTAAAGTTAAATTTAATCAGTGCCATTTTACTATGAAGAATATGTACATCTTTGGAAGCAAAAGGCGATATAAAAAACAAAAACAGGAGGAAAAGAAGAAGCAGGACAGTGGTAAGCACAAAAGAACCTGTAATATCGATTCAATTTAATATGCCGCTGCAGGAGCGTCTCACATATTTAAAATGAATGGATGGAGAGTTTTACAGCAGTGGGGGACAATAGGTGATAACTTATCAGGATTGATATTGCAATAATTATAGTTGGAATGAAAGACAACATCTGACTACCAGAGGAAAAAACCAACAGCCCAAAGTCTTTCATCCAGCTGGTGGTGAAAGCCTAAACACAAGTTTAGTGAACCAGCAAAAGACACAGAAGCAACTGAAAACTTCTTAACAACGAAGAACATATTGCTAAATATAAATTCAATTTATTCCCTTTCTGTCGAGGGAACTTTTATGTGTTTTAGATTTTTCATCTGGTTTCACAGACACTTTCACCTGCCAAAAATATTTAGTTAGCTTAGAATTGGTCAAGAAAATACATAAATAGGCACTGCTTCAGGTGAGACATCACCGGCATGTTATAAAGCTTAAGCATAGCTTCCTTTGACTTTTACTCCACACATTGTGCAATATAACTTAAAACCTCCTTAGCCCTCTTAAAGGAATACTCCACTTAAAATTGATATTTTTATATATTACTTACCCCATGTAGTTTATAGTGGTGGATCAGAAAAAAAAAAATTCCATGTTTAGGGGAGAAATCACATATTAAAGACTCAAATTCTGTGGGACCCTTTGGTGACCAATTCTGAATAATGCAAACAATGTGAAAAACATCCATGGAAAAAAAAAATTCTCACATAACTGTGTTGCATAATCTACATGTCTGTGGTGGACTGGCACCCATTTATTGGTCAATATTCCTGTTTTCAGCATTCAATCCATATCTATTACATGCAGTTTAGCGCAACATCCAGCCTTATTATGTTTTCCTCCTTCTTCTTCTCTTACACCTTTTAATATTGTTATTATTAATGTGATCTTTTTGGTGAAGTCAGTGTTAGTATCAAAAAACTACAATATGTCATTATGATTTCCCAGGAAAATAGAAAACTTCTTCATGAGTGAAATTTTGCGGCTTGAGGTGCAGTAAAATAATGATGTAATTCATTCCGAAACATGAACTCCTACTCCTCACTGGGTGGGCTTAAGATGTTTCATAACTACTTCTCATGTACTACTCTGTGGTAGGATAAACTCTTATCCTAGTCAGAGTTTTAGTGCAATTCCTAGGAGGTATTCTGAAATGCTTGATAAACACAGGCACAGAGCATTAATGGGAGCTAACAATATGACAAAGTGGTTAAATGATGTAGATATGTTTTGGACAAGTACAGTAAGCCATTGTAGGCCACTTACATGTACTCACACAAAAATGTGTGGAGTAAACTATACAATATAAATAAGCATTGTGTGATGTTGATTGGCCTTACAATGTGATACAGAGATTTCTTTGTGCTTTACGAAGAAGTTGCATGCAAAGTGTTAAAAATACAAGTTCAAGAATGAGTCTATTTCTGGTGATAAAAAATACCTATTTTATCACATTTTAAAATGGTGTACAATTACACAGTACATACAAATGCAATCACATACCTAAATGGGCATCTCTCTGTCTTCAGAATTCAATAAAATGCATTTTCAAGGCATAAAATTTAAGATCTAATTTCAAGAAGTGGTAGACACATTGTAAAAGCAGACATCAAGAAAACAAAATTCAAAAGCATAAGAAATGCTTAGAGGAGCATTTACTAAGCAGTTTGATGAAATTTAGCACTGAATATATTCCTTTAGCCACGTGTCTTATCTGTCACAAGAAATAATGGAAATTTAAACTACCTCAAGGTGTATGATTAACTACATAAAGGCTAATGTGATGTTGTACTCTATACTGAGCATAGCTTAATAAAGAAAATGTAGACTGATAAAACAAGAACTTACATTTATGAAACAATATACATAATGTGGAGTGAAAACCCATTTTAAATAATTATAGGTACTTAAAAATAAATACAGAAAATGAAAGCTCTGTGTCAATTAGTATAATTAAAGTTCAAGATTCAATTTAAAAAAGCAATGAATTCCAATTAAACATCTCATCTGTTTTGCTGGTAAAAATAATTGTGTTCAGTATAACTGTCTGATTATCTAATTTAGGCTTCAATGTAAAAAATACACTACAATGAAGCTTTGACAGGTGAACCACCTGTAGAGCACAATGTCCTTCTAATGATAACATACTTTTGCCCGCCCCTGTATTTAACAGTTGTTCGTATGGAAAAAGGCGTGCAAGTTTAGGTTATACAATAACCTTTATTAACACTAGAATTACCACAGCCTACGAAAAAACTTGTAGATCCGGCACACCTTAAATCCGTTTGCACCTCTCCATCAGCGTCTTTTGTCCTGTAAATGTGCCGATAAAGACAAGCAGCAAGCAGCCTGCCATTCCATCCCCCCACAGCTGCAGAACGTGCATAGAGTTCTCCCAGCCCATGCCTTGATTGATTATCTGGGAGTGAAGTGCTGGAGTTTTAGAGTGGAAATAATAGATCGTTATTTGGAACACATGCATTTCATGTGTGTTCCGTTTCTACAATAATCTGTGTAAACACATTGTTAAAACAAAAACATTTTTCATATTTTAGTAGTAAATGACAAAATGTTGAAATAAACTACTCTATATAATGTGTGAAGTCTGAAGTCCAAAGATCAAATAAACACTTTCACAAAACGTTCAAGGATAAAACAACAGCTTTCGTGGCGTAGCGGTAAGATTTGATGACTTGTAATCAAGAGTCCCCGGTTTGATCCCAACTGCCTCCTATATTTGCCATTTTCAGTAGTGAGCTGCTCTTATTGTTAATATTATACAGTACACCCATACATTTGGTTTGCATCCATAACAGACGGTGTACATTCATAGTACTTGTGAAAGTTATTTTCACTTTTTTTCTCTCAGTCACGATACATACTACCAAACCCTGATCTTGATCTTGCCAGTCCCCACATGTTGCTGTATGCTGTGTCTTTTGTACTCCAGGACATTCAGAGGAAAGAATAGTACAGAGTGGTAAGTTCAGCGCTATATGCAATCATCAAATTCAAATGTTAACAGTTCACACACATGCGAGGACTGTCCTTCCTACATTTACGACATGTCTACCTGTTGCAATGCGCACACTTCTCTCTGTGCTGTGGTTTCTATTACACACCTGAAAAAAAGAGACAATATATGTGACATTTTGAAGAAATCATTTTATGACCTGGGGGGTATTTTCCGTGCGTCGCTTAAATCATCCGAGATAAGATGCCTCATCTTGGATGAGTTAATGCTGGTGAAACTCATCCAGATAAGTTGGTTTTTCAAACTCAGTCGTGTATTAGATTAGTCCAGCTGGGTCTAATCATCCGAGATGAATGCGCGTGCCCACGCTGATTGAAAAGCCCAAATATATTGTGTCTAGAAAACATGATCAGCAAGTCTTTGATAGGCTGTAACAAAATGATGAAAGAACGGGCGCATTTTTTTTTCTCACACAAGCGGAGCAGGACCTTTTATTCAAAGGACATGAAGAATTTCAAGATTTAATATGCACAAGGGGTAACACTGCAAAAGCAGCCCAAACCAGAAAAGACGGCTGGCAAAAAGTGGCCGACAAATTAAACGCGTGTGCATTTTACTTACTGAAAGCAGTGTTTCATTTCCTATGTGTCAGATTAATTATTAATTAATATGTCATAATTCCAGAACAAATGTGAGCACAAGGAGAACATGGGAACAAGTTAAAGTGAAGTACAAGAATATACTTCTAACTGGTAAATATTGGTATATAACTATTTAAAGAATTGTTGACATAAAGAATCATATATAATGTAAAGAACATTAATTTTAAAGCTAATAAGAAGGCAGACAAGCAAAAAACAGGTGGAGGTCCACGCGATCCAGACCTAACCCCTGCAGAAGAGTTGACTTACCAGCAAAATGCCCATCACCCTATTTCTCAGAGCATTCTAGGGGGAAGCTCCTCCTTAGAACCAGTGGCAGGATGCAGTGGTCACTTCATTTCAGGTAAAGGATGGTCATTGCATATATTTGTCCTCAATGTGTGCCATAGGTAGGTTCCATATAGCTCTCTTTTTTTTGGGTCAGTTGCAGGGAATGTCATATCCCTAGAACCTGTATCTGACCAACGAGATATTGACAAAGGTTAAATATTTGATGAAGACACTGTCTGATTATTCATCGGGAGGAGAGGTACATTTTCCAAATAATGTTTGACCAAACTCCACTGTGATCAGTCCCATGTGCCCCAATCACATTTGGAAATCCTGGGTAATGAGAATGTTAGGCTGATTGTGAGATTCTTTATGGAACTGTGGGTGTTTTTACCTGTGTATTACCTGCAATGGCATGAAACGCCTCTTTTATTGTCTGCATACACAGGTGTCCAGGAAACACTATGAAAACCCAAAGGAAATATTTCAGAGCCAAACAGACTTTATGAATTGCCTGGAAAATTGCACTTTTAGATAGATTTTCCGCATCGCCTACAGTATATAAAAAAGTGCCGCTTGCAAAAAACCTCAAAGCAATGCATACTGTCTGTGTGGTTGTGAGAGCCTGACTTCGCCGAGTTTTACTTCGAATATAAGGTTGTAATACAAGGTACAATATTCCCCCTCGGCTAAAGCGGTATCTTTTGAAAAGAATTTCCTCCGGGAGCAATAAAGGATCTTGCCGATCGCGCACACCCCTCTCTATATGAAATTATCTTCTTATAATTTGCGTACCGATATCAATTGGTCGTTCATTCATGAATGGCGAAGTCATGAAGAAATTAATTCCACGCACGGAAACTGATTAAGTGTGTGAGCTAATCCTTGTTTTCATCGAACAAATCTGCTCCGAGCAGGTTTGAGGATTAGGATGTGTTGCTATGACAACACTTCCAGCAAGAGTTTCAAAAAACCGACAGATCCAGGATCAGGCCAAATCGTTAACAATTACATCCGCCTAAATGAGTAATCCACATACGAAAAATACCCCCCTGAATAGTACCAATCAGAAAACATCACCGCACTAATGCAATGTTATTTGAAAACGAACAGCGTCAGATTGGGTGTGAATTTATGTTGCCGCTGTTACTTAGAGTCAGATCAGGAGGGGCGGGGTGGGGTGGCACAGCGTGATCGTGATTGAGAGAATAAAACGTATTATAGCACACAGCAAATGGCCACCTGCATGTTCCTGCTTGCACTGAATAAGCTCACGCCTTCTGATGCACGGTGTCAACACAGCACAGAGAAAAAAAGAAAGAGACAAGTATATGGGACATTGGGTATAAATTTATTGTACTTGTAAAAGTTAGCTTTTTTCAGTTTTATTCTCTCAACCACGATCACGCTGTACCACCCCACCCCGCCCCTCCTGATCTGACTACAAACTGATTGTACTATACTCTATACTATACTAGTACTATAAATGTTCACTGTCTGTTATGAACGCAAACCAAATGTATGTGTGTACTGTATAATATTAACAATAAGAGCAGCTCACTACTGAAAATGGAAAATATAAGAGGCAGTCGGGATCAAACTGGGGACTCTTGATTACAAGTCAACAAATCTTACCGCTATGCCACGGAAGCTGTTGTTTTATCCTTGAACCTTTTGTGAAAGTGTTTATTTGATCTTTAGACTTCAGACTTCACACATTATATAGTTTATGCCAACATTTTGTCATTTACTACTAAAATATGAAAAACGTTTTTGTTTTAACAATGTGTTTACACAGATTACTGTAGAAACAGAACACACATGAAATACATGTATTCCAAATAATGATTTATTATTTCTACTCTAAAACTCCAGCACTTCACTCCCAGATAATCAATTGAGGCATGAGCTGGAAGAACATTGTGCACGTTCTGCAGCTGTGGGAATAGTAGGCTGCTTGCTGCTTGTCTTTATCGGCACATTTACAGAACAAAAGACACTGACGGAGAGGTGCAAATGGATTTAAGGTGGGCCGGATCTACGAGTTTTTTCGTAGGCTCTGGTAATTCTAGTGTTAACTCAAAAGAATTTCACAAATAATATGAATAACTAATAGAATAATTAATAAGCAAATAATGATAAAGAATGAACCCTTTTGCACACTCACAACTGTAAACCTACTTTTGCGCACCACTGTACTGTGGGTGCACAAAAGGAGGTTTACAATTGTGAGTGTGCGAAACAGTTTATTCATTTACAGCAGTGCGCAAAAGTAGGTTTTCAGTTGAGAGTGTGTAGAAGTATTAGTGTAACAGGGTGTGCAAAAGTAAGTTGACAGTTGTGATTTCGCAAAACAGAGTTTATTGTTGTATTATCACTTATTTATTTTTTGTTTTTATTTTAATTCTGTTATTATTAATTTCATTTTTATTATTTATTTTTTAGTGTTATTTGTGATGTTCTTTTGAGTTAATAAAGTTAAATAAATCTTGACAACTGTAAGCATACTCTTGCCCACACTGCATAAGCAATCATACTACAATTGGCTATATGACGGGTGTGCAAAATGAGGTGTACGGTTGTGAGTGTGCAAAATACAGAGCTTATTCTTCTAAAATGGTGTACAAAAGTAGGTTTATGTCTGTGAGTGTGTGAAAGTTTATTCTTGTACCGGGGTGTGTAAAAGTAGGTTGACCATTGTGATTTTGTGAAACAGAGTTTACTGTTATATTATCACTTTTTTATTGACTATTGTATTTCTTATTGTTATTATTTGTGACATTATTTTGAATTAATAAAGTTAATAAAGCTGTTGTGTTAATGAGGCTGTTGGAAAAACCATTACCTGCATGTCTTATTTCCATCTTAACAACTGTAGACATACTTTTACCCATCCTATATAAGAAATAAGTACAATCAGCTATACGGCAGTACACAAAAGGAGGTTTACGGTTGTAAGTGTACGAAATGCAGTGTTTATACTTGTACAGTAGGTTGACAGGTGTTATATTGCAAAACATAGTTTATTCTTTTATTTTCACTTATTTATTAATTAATGTATGTTATTGGTATATTTGTGACATTCTTTTGAGTTAATAAAGTTAAGAAAGCTATTGAGTGAAAGAAGCTATTAGAATTACAACTGTAAACCTACTTTTGCCCACCCCATGTGATTAATCGAAGTACAATCGGCCATACGGTGGGTGTGGAAAAGGAGGTTTAGGGTTGTTCTTGTACAGCAGTTTGCAATAGTTGCTTTACAGTTGTGAGTGTGCAAAACAGTTTAATGTCATAACTGGGTGCGCAAAAGTAGGTTTGACAATTGTGATTGTGAAAAAGAGTTTTTTCTTGTATTAAAAGTTATTTATTAATTATTTTATTTTTATTGGTATATTTGTGTCATTCTTTTGAGTTAATAAAGTTAATAATGCTATTGTTTTAATTAGGCTATTGGAATAACCATAATTTACACGTCTTTTTTCCATCCGAACAACTATAAACCTACTTTTGCCTAACCTGTATAAACAACTGAAGTCCAATTTGCTGTACAGCAGGTGCAGAAAAAGAGTTTTATGGTTGTGAGTGTGCAAAACACAGATTTTATTCTTGTAAAGCGGTGTGCAAAAATAGGTTTACAGTTGTGAGTGTATGAAACAGTTTACTCTTGTTCCAGGGTATGGAAAAGTAGGTTGACAGGTGTGAATTTGCAAAACACATTTTTCATTCTTGTATTATCAGTTATTTAGTAATTATTGTATTTTTATCTGTATTATTTGTGACATTCTTTTGGGTTAATAAAATGAATGAAGCTATTGCCTTAATGTGGCTATGGAATATACAGTATCTATCATGGACTGCTTTACATGTTTATCTATTAGAAGACTGCTTTATATGTCTGTTATAGACTGCTTTACATATCTGTTTATCTATTACAGACTGCTTTACATATGTGTCTATTTCAGGCTTTTATATATATTTTGAAGTTTTAGAGTTCTTTTGAGACCCTCCCCAATGGTGCTGCATGCCGAAATTTGAGTGAAGCATCTTTTCTTGGGAGCAAGACAATGACTCAAGCATCACATGGCACCAGAAGTGGGGTACTGCACCAATGGATCATCAGTAAGCTCATGATGCAGCTCTGAAACACCCTGGTCTGTGTCTGTCCTAGAAATGTGCTGGTGAAGAGGGCTCCCTTGGACAACCCAGAGTTTTTCCTATTCTGTTTTGAACACACGGCAACAGTGATACGCTGGGACAAGAGAGGCTGGGCAGCTATTTTGGCCCGCTTTTTGACCGGGGAGGCCCTACTAATTGTACAAAACATTCCACCTGAAAGGCTTGATTATTATGACTTCCTCAGGAAAACAGATCCTCCTCTGTATGGCTATGAGCCTCTTGGCCAAGGGACATCAGTTTTGGCTGTGGCAGACTGATCCAGATTGCCCCATCCGGGGACAGGTCCAGGACTTAGTGGATCTGATTCAAAGCTGGTTTCGTGGAGACACTATTGAGTGCAATGTAGAAAAGATTGCTATTGATGCAGTCTTGTCAGAAATAAACAAAGACCTTTGTGATGAGATGCTCCAGTACGATGTCCACTCACTGCTAGACCTGACCCGCAGACTGGAGGGCGCCCAATCCACCTGGAAACAAAGGGGCTATCCTAACATGGTACTGATTAGGTCTCAGCCATTGCATCCCTGCCCGATGTCCAACCACAGCATGTATGGGTCGCAGGCTCCGCCTCCACCTCATCCATGCCTTTTTTTCAAAGCGATGTCTTTTGCAACTTGTTGTCTCAGTTTCTCCTTCTCAGACCCATGTTCCTAAAGTCATGGACGCCACTGCTGGGGCCACATGAACTGACACTACAGGCAGAAGATCCTATCGGAGGAACCCTACAGCTGAGATTGAACGCAGGTGCTTTTGCTGTGATCAACAGGGGCATTGGGCTTGGGAGTGCCACCTCCCACCTTCATAGTCAAAGGACTTCAGTCTGGCCCAGGTATGCAGGTTGTAGGTTTCTGCCAGGGTGTTGAAGAAAAACAATTTTAAGGTCTCCATTAAGTTGGCTGGATGCAAAATTCAGGCCCTGTTGGACTCTGGTAGTGACCTCTACGTAGTCTGCCATGACTTGTTCCGGCCAACTCCCTACACAAAGACAGAATGGGTGAACATTTGCTGTGTTCATACATTATAAACATCCATCCATCCATTTTCCAACCCGCTGAATCCGAACACAGGGTCACGGGGGTCTGCTGGAGCCAATCCCAGCCAACACAGGGCACAAGGCAGGAACCAATCCCAGGCAGGGTGCCAACCCACCGCAGGACACACACAAACACACCCACACACCAAGCACACACTAGGGCCAATTTAGAATCGCCAATCCACCTAACCAGCATGTCTTTGGACAGTGGGAGGAAACCGGAGCGCCCGGAGGAAACCCACGCAGACACGGGGAGAACATGCAAACTCCACGCAGGGAGGGCCCGGGAAGCGAACCCGGGTCCCCAGGTCTCTCAACTGCGAGGCAGCAGCGCTACCCACTGTGCCACCGTGCCGCCCACATTATAAACAATATGGGACTATTTTTCTCCCTCTGAAATTTAAAGGGAAGGACTTTAAAGTTTGGGCTGACATATCAGATACTTCACCCTGGCCTCTTTTAATCAGGAAGAGGAATGCTGGAGGGTTCTTCGCATCAGGCACTTGCACCATCAACCTCCACAACTCAGCTAGCAGCTACCGACCAATGTGCTGCATCGGGCCCTGGGGAGAAGAGGACTGACATCCCAACATATTTTCCACGCCTGCAATTGGCCAACAGCAGCCTATGCTTTGCATTTAAACAAGTACATGTCACAAACGATGCTTACTATATGGAGTGGGATGGTCCCAATTTCAAAACACACTTTTTTGATTAAGGATGGTTTCTCATATCTGGTGATTTGTGATTGCATAGGGGAAGGGCGGATTGAGCAGTTGGTGGTCCCAAGTGGGCATAGAGAGACGGTATTAAAAAAATTGTTCACAGCCATATCTTTGGGGGCCATCTTGACATAGATTAGACAACGGATCACATTTCAGAAAGCTTTTATTGGCTGAATATGGGCCAAGATGTAGAGCAGTTTTGTACAGCCTATTCCGACTGTCAAGTTATTTCTGCTCATAGACCTGCTAGGGCTCCCTTCTCACTGATGCCTTTTGGATAACCCCTTTCTGAGGGTTAGATTAGATATTGTTGTCCCACTTCCCAAGAGTAAGAATGGTTGTCAGTACATACTTATGTTGGTTGATTATGCAGCAAGATACCCCATGCTGTTGCTAAGGCATTATAAGAAATATTCATGCATATTGGCATTCCTTGTAAGATTTTAACTGACCAGGGTACGCCCTTCATGTCCCGTGTCAAGAAGCAGCTGTGTGAAAATCTTGCAATTAAACAATTGAGCACCACTGTTTATCATCAGCAGACGAATGACCTGACTGAACAATTTAACAAGACTTTAAAACGGGTGATTTGGCAGGTCGTCCGTGACAACCTAACCTCCTGGGACACCGTGTTGTTCTTCCATCCATTTGCTGTTTGGGAGTTCCCCTAATCATCCACCGTCTTGAGTCCATTCAAACTGGTATTTGCCCACCAGCCATGAGGGGTGTTGGATATTTTCTAGGAGGAATGGACAGGGGGTCACAATGCAACTCGCAGGGTGAGATTTCTCAATTGGGTTATTTCGCTCCAAGAACAGATTTCTAAATTGTCCTCATTCGTGTTAGAGCATCAGCAGCTCAAACAGGAGGTGCAAAAATGCAATTATGACAAGAAAAGCAAACTTTGCAAATTCAAAAAGGGCAATCAGGTACTGGTTTTGTTCTTGCTTGATCCACATAAATTTCAGGCCAAATGGATGGGTCTGGCAGTTCTGGAAGAAAAAGTAAAGTATAAGGTCAGGATTTCTGGCCAACAAATGCCTGTACAAATCTTACATGTGAATACTTTGGAAGAGTGGCATGAGCCCCAGGAGGTGTTGGCTATGGCAGCAGCAGTCTCTAAGACAGATAATTGGTGACGATTTGTCGGACACACTGAAGGCTGAGTTGCTGTCACTGATCGAAAGGAACTTGGATGTGTTTTCGGCCATACTCACCCGAACAGAAAGTGCAGAACACAAGATTGTAACGGAGCCCAGCGTTAAAGTACAGCTATTCCTTTATCAAGGTGAAGCAAATGCTCTAAATGGGTGTAATTTATGAAAGTATAAGCGATTGGCAAAGCCTAATTGTTCTGGTCCCAAAACCAGAGACCTTGGTTTCAGTTCTGTACATATTTCAGATGCTTGAATAAGATCTCCAAGTTTGATGCCTACCCAATGTCGTTTATTAATGACTTGTTGGAGAAAGCCTTGTATATTTCCACCCTGGATCTCACAAAGAGGTGCCCCTTGAGGAGTCCAATTGCGAGAAGACTGCATTCTCCACTTTGGACGGGATTTTCAAATTCACCAGGCTTCCTTTTGGTCTCCATGGTGCACCATTGACTTTTCAGCGTATGATGGATTAGATTCTGCGACCTCATTCCACGTATGCTGGAGTGTATTTCAATTATGTGGTAATTTTTAGTAATGATTGGAGGTTGCATTTTGACCACCTGCAAGCAGTCCTTGACAGCCTGTGGCTAGCGGGCATAAAAAAGTTCAACATTGTCTGGTCAGGATTCAGCTTCCAGCGCTGGAGGACATTTATAGTGTACACTTCCTCCGGAAAGCCACCTGCATCTGCATGAATTCCACTCAGCCATGCGTACAGTCTATTTGAACTCTCCCATCTGGCAAACACTTCAGAGCCTTTATTGCTTGGACATTGAGGCTCAGAAATAGTTTCATCCCAAGAGCTATAAACATGCTCTATCAGTCCATTGAGTGCTCCCAGTAGAACTGTTTATACTTATAACTACAATTATCCCGCTGTAAACTTGTACTACATCTGTAACGTTGTACAACCTAAGCCACGTTATGATCCATTTGCACTATCTGCACTATTTGTACAAGTTTATTGTACTTATGCTTTCGTATTGTATATTTTCATTGTTTTTTTATCATATTATTATTTTAGCATTTTATAGGAAAATAAGTTTATGGAAAATTTGATTATTGAATCTCATTGTATCATACAATGACAATAAAGGAATTCAATTCAGTTCAATAGAAGAGAGCATGAATTTATAGATGGTAATGACTGGCTTCTAAGTCGATTTAGATTTTTAAGTGCTATCCTCATGGAGCTGTGTGTTGTTAGAATACGGGGATGCATAATTGACGTCATTTTTATGATGAAATCCATTACAGTATGTATGTTACATTTTACAAGTAAATCGTTAACTTCATTTAAATAATGTACAGTAATGTGCAAAAGTTTTAGGCAGGTGTGAAAAAATGCTGTAAACAAAGAATGCTTTCAAAAATTGAAGTGTTAATCATTTCTTTTCATCAATCAACAAAATGCAGTGAATGAACAAAAGAGAAATCTAAATCAAATCAATATTTGGTGTGATCACCCTTTGCCTTCAAAACAGCATCAAATCTTCTAGGTACACTTGCATACAGATTTTGAAGGAACTCGGCTGGTAGGTTGTTCCAAACACCTTGGAGAACTAACCACAGATCTTCTGTGGATGTAGGCTTCCTCATATCCTTCTGTCTCTTCATGTAATCCCAGACACACTCGATGATGTTGAGATCAGTGCTCTGTGGGGGCCATACCATCATTTCCAGGACTTCTTGTTCTTTTTTACGCTGAAGATAGTTCTTAATGACTTTGGCTGTATGTTTGGGGTCGTTGTCCTGCTGCAGAATAAATTTGGGGCCAATCATACGCCTCCATGATGGTATTGCATGATGAATAAGTATCTGCCTGTATTTCTCAGCATTGAGAACACCATTAATCCTGACCAAATCTCCAACTCCATTTGCAGAAATGCAGCCCCAAACGTTCAAGGAACCTCCACCATGCTTCACTGTTCCCTGCAGACACTCATTATTGTACCACTGTCCAGCCCTTCGACGAACAAACTGCCTTCTGCTACAACCAAATATTTCAAATTTTGACTCATCAGTCCAGAGCACCTGCTGCCATTTTTCTGCACCCCAGTTCCTATGTTTTCGTGCATACTTGAGTCGCTTGTCCTTGTTTCCATGTCGGAGGTATGGCTTTTTGGCTGCAACTCTTCCATGAAGACCACTTCTGGCCAGACTTCTCCAGACAGTAGATGGGAGTACCCAGGTTACACTGGTTTCTGCCAGTTCTGAGCTGATGGCACTGCTGGACATCTTCCAGTTTCGAAGGGTAATAAGCCTGATGTGTTTTTCATCTGCTGCACGAAGTTTCCTTGGCTGACCACTGCGTCTACGATCCTCAACGTTGCCCGTTTCTTTGTGCTTCTTCAAAAGAGCTTGAACAGCACATCTTGAAACCTCAGTCTGCTTTGAAATCTTTGTCTGGGAGAGACCTTGCTGATGCAGTATAACTACCTTGTGTCTTGTTGCTGTGCTCAATCTTGCCATGACATGAAACTGTCTTCCACAACCTCACCTTGGTAGCAGAGTTTGGCTGTTCCTCGCCCAGTTTTAAGCCTCCTACACAGCTGTTTCTGTTTCAGTTAATGACTGTGTTTCAACCTACATGTGACATTGATGATCATTAGCACCTGTTTGGTATAATTGGTTGATCATACACCTGACCATAATCCTACACAATCCCTGACTTTGTGCAAGTGTACCTATAAGAATTGATGCTGGTTTGAAGGCAAAAGGTAGTAACACAAAATGTTGGTTTGATTTAGATTTTTCTTTTGTTCGCTCACTTTGCATTTTGTAAATTGATAACAATAAACAATCATTATTTATATTTCTGAAAGCATTCTTTGCGTACAGCATTTTTTCACACCTGCCTAAAACGTTTGCACAGTACTGTATATTCTTTATAATTAAACATGTGTGGGCACTGCGCCCCATCCAGAGATTGTTTCTGGCTCGTGCTTGATGCTCGCTGGGACTGGCACGACCCTGGATGGATGGAATAATTAAACATGTATAACAAAGATTGTTCAGTGTTTCATAAACGTTTTGAAAAATCAGCATTCTAAGCTTACAGCTGGTTTTACATTTATTACAGAGCTCATTGTGTGGCAATTGGTTACGTGGATTAAGAAAACAGAATAACAGGAATTGAGGGTTGGTATGTATGACAGAGACAGAACTGCTGCAATAAATTATTCCATTTAGGGTTATGTGCATCCCAGCAAGCGTCCTGCAGGAGGCAGGGACAATTCCTGGATGGTGGAGGCAAGAACAATCCCTGGACAAGGCGCCATCTCTTTACTACTGGTGCGCCACCATGCCCCCACATGTTTAATATGTATGTAAGAGCCAATCTTAGAGAGTTAATGCTTTTAAGTTAAACTCATATTTGTGCTTGCTTGATTTGAATAGAATTTAATTTTCTTATAGCTACCTAGAGTATGGTACAGGTATAGCCTTTTACCCCCTATAAGTTAACATGAGATAGAACTCTCTTAGATAAATCAGTAATACAGTGTATTAATTAAGTCAGTTAGGAAATAGTCTTACTACTAGCACGGACTATTAGATGCGTTTTTAAGAAGGATATTGCATACAGTTTTCTGACCGTGTTTAATGTGCCTCAAGTACAACTGTATGGCCAAATTTAGGGACATGAAACAAGATTTATAAGCCTTAAACAGAACTTTCTAAAAACTAGAACTTTTCTTTTCTTTGTTATATAAATTTTTTCTCTATTATTATGTGAACCGTTTTGCCTTGAATTTTTACTAAAACTTTTAAAATAAAGGTATTTTGTCTGTGGAATTATTTGATCACGCATCACAGTGGTGCTTGAAACATCCTATGAAGCAAACTAAAAACTGCAGAACTTTGGTAACTTTGGAGAAACACAGCTACAACATGGTTTAATTCATTTTATCATGAAATAGAACACATAGAATACAAAGCATTTAATGTGATACTTTAGTAACGATGGGATTTGAGAAACTCTAGTAAATTAAACATCAACTTTAAGATGAAGTTTACAACGTTCTACTTTAATGACAAAATAAACTGCAAGATTAAAGTGGAAATGTTGAGATTAAAGTCTACATTTCTACCTTTTTTTCTTCACTATTTTTTTCTTTTCTCTGTATCCTAATACACTTCTGTGTGACACTCAGTTGGTGGGCTACAACTCGCCTTGTCACCTCAACTTTGATATTTGAGCACTTCTTTTTTTATTTTGGGCACTGCGACTGTCTAAACTTGAACTTTTGAGTGTCACTCCATCAGTTTCTTTTTGTTGCTCATACCACTTCCTAAGCCACCAAAAAGTACGTTTTTCTTTTCCTCCACTTCACTGAGTAGGACCTCCACTTCACATTCGGTGAAATTCTTCTTTTTTATATGTGCTTTTGCCATTTTCTTTTAACAAAACAAATAACAAAAGGAGCTATTTATATTGATTTACATAATCAAATAAGCAAAAATCTGGGAAGAGTAGGGGTGGGTCTATAGGCACCTGCACATGCGGTAAATTTCACATTCATTGGGATTTATGAAGGGGAAGTGCGTTGAACTTGGCTTACGCACAGTTTATGCATCTGGATTTCTTTGTGCATACACACATTTCTAGTTTTGTCTGTACCCCATGTTTTACAGTGAAATCTATGCATGGCATTATACATGAGGCCCCTGGAGTGTCATTTTGCTTTTTACACATGAATCGACAGATCATAAAGGAATAAAGACGAAAAAACAAACAATTCATGGTAAATGTGTTTCTTTATTTCAGCATCCCCTTTGCACAGGCAATTTCTGGGCTGGGATTTCAAGCTAGTACTTCAGTCATGCATGTGTGGCAACCTACGCATTGTGTGATTTCCTATTCACTTTACTCTTTGGCTGCCGGCACTAACATCAAAAGAATGAGCCTCAGACTCTTGCACTAACTTTTTTTTAACGTGAGCTGTGCCAAGAATGCTTGCACAAATGCTTTATGAATACTGGTTTGCGTAGGAATTGGTGTATTCAAAGGCTCCCTGTGTAAGCCCGTTTTTGACTTCGGAGCGCAGAAGGCCCCTGCACAGAGCCAATTGATTTAAATCTGACATCTTTTAATAAAGAAATAATGATACATGAATAAACTCTGTTTTGCGTGCTCACAACTGTAAATATACTTTTGCAGACCACTGTGCAAGAATAATCTCTCTGTTTTGCGCACTCACAACTGTAACCATCCTTTTGCGGATCCCTAGCTTGTCACACAAAGTTCAATGAAGAAACTTTACAAGTAAAAAAGTTTACTATTCAAAAAAAGCTCAGTTTAACAATAAGCTCAGAAGAAAGACAATACCTTCAAACTAGGCCTTCCCAAGCAATTACAGTCCAAACACAATTTCTCAGAGGCAGGTGTCACAAAACAACAGAGATTCAGAATACTTAGAAAAAGCAATAGACAAAGGAGAACTCACCACCACCATGAGTGCATTTACAATGAACCTGTAGAGACTGTGGGTTTCCTTCAGCCTTTATAGGGTTGAGGGCAGTCCCTTTAAGTGATAGGGCATCCAAGATGGAAGGCTCAGTGCTCCCTTTCCTGGTAGGGATCCATAGGTGCCACATGGGTTGCTGCTTGGGGGAGACTTCCCTGTCAGCAGGAGGTTCCACCTGTCCCAGAAGTGCTTCCTGGCTATGGTGCTGACATATTGGAAGTGCTCATGGGTGCAGCTTGAAAATGATTCCTCCACCTCACCCAGGGGAGTCAGAGTCTGGCGTAGAGTAGAGCAACACTCACCTGGGGCCTCATGTATAAACAGTGCGTACGCACAAAACTGTTGCATACGCCCGTTTCCATGTTCACATTGCAATGTATAAAAACTAAATTTAGCGTAAGGCCACGCACATTCTCACGCCAGGTCAAGCCATTGCATACACATATTTTCAGCTCAGTTTTGCAAACTGGTGGCACCTAGCTTCAAAGCAGTGCTACTGTTCCTGTGTGGTTTCCCTTTATTTATTTGAATCACATCCCTGACGTGGCTTTAACAAATACACTGGCATTAACCGCATATCATTTTTTTAGTTTAAGGCATCTGATTGTAATCAACCTGTAACAATATAATGATGCACAGAATGGACAAACTATTCCAGATACCATAGCTGCTTTAGCGTTGTTACTCTCAGTGCACAAGTATTTTAACCTATTGTATCTGAGTGGGGAATCACAGCTATACAGCTGAATATATATATATATATATATATATATATATATATATATATATATATATATATATATATATATATATATATATATATATATATACATATATATATATATATATATACATATTATTATTGTTGTTGTTATTTTACCATATTATTGGAAAATAAGTTTATAGAGGATTTGCATATTGAATCTTATTGTACCATACAATAACAAGAAGAGAAGCGTGTATTTACAGATGATGACAACTGGCATCTAAATCGATTTAGATTTCCAGGCGCTATCTTCTTGGAGCTCTTCATATCATTTTTAAAATGAAATGCAGTAAAGTATATATATTACATTATACAGATACATTTTTAACATTTAAATAATGTATACTTTTATTAATTAAACATCTGGAGACAGTGGGCAGCGCTAATGATGAACTGTTGCCCCATTCAGGGATTGTTCCTGCCTCACGCAGTATGCTTGCTGAGGCTGATGTTCCCCTGGATAGATGTATAGAATAAATAAACATGTTCTGCGAAGATATTTCAAATGTTCATTAAAAGTTTTGAAGAATCGGCATTCTAAGCTTACAGATGGTTTGACTTTTATTAAAGAGCTGATTGTGTGGCAATTGGTTACTTGGAGAAAGAAAAGAAAGGACAGGAATTGGGTGTTAGTATGTTTGAAAGAGACAGTACTGCTGCAATAAATTATTTCATCAAGGGCCAAGCACGGCACAGCAAGCATCTTGCGGGAGGTAGGAACAATCTCTGGATGGGGTGCCAGGTCATCACTACCCCTGCGCCACTGTGGCCTTATGTTTAATACATACTTTAATTAATTTCATCATGAAAATGATATCAAGTATACATCCTAGTATTTAAACTGTTCAGAGAGCTGTAGTATCATGAATGTAATGTATTCTGTGTCCTGTTGGTGTAAGAGAATGCCCGTTTAATAAGAAGCAAGTAGTTGATTCACACACATAGAATACATAGAATATGAAGCATTTAACGTGCTACTTTAGTTATGATGGGATTTAAGAAACTAGTAAATCAAAAGATTTTAAGATGAAGTTTATGACATTCTACTATAATAACAAAATAAACTATGTGATTAAAGTGGAAATTTAGAGATTAAAGTTGACATTTCAAGCTTTTTTTCCACTGTGTCCCTAGTTTTTTTTCTTTTTTCTGTACCCCAATAACCTTCCATATGACACTCAGACGTTGGGCTACGATTCGCCTTTTCGCATTGACTTTGATATCTGACAACTTCTTTTTTATTTCGGGCACCATGCAACTTTCTGATATTGAACTTTCGATCAACTTCCTTTTGTTGTTTATACAACTGCTTAAACCAACAAATAGTATGTTTTTCATTACCTCCACTTGGCATTTGCTGAAATTATTCTTTTTTCCCCGTTCTTTTGCCATTGTCCTTTCACAGAATGCTGTACTTAAGAGAACATTTATATTGATTTGCATGCTCAAAGAGGCATAATTCTGGGAGGAGACGTGGTGGGGCAGTAGGCAAGTGCACGAGCGTTACATTTCACGCAGACTGGGATTTATGTAGCTTTATGTTGGCTTACGCACAGTTTTTTGCATCTGAATTTTTTTGTGCGTATGCATATTTCGACTTTTGTCCGTATGCCATGTTTTAGTGCGAATTCTACACATGGTGTTATGCATGAGGCCCCTGGAGTGAAGGCAAAGGAAGGGAGTTCAGTTATTGCAGAAGTTTTATGGAATAAGCCTATAAGAAGGCATTTTTGTTTAATACAAATAGTTTGTTTAAACATGGGGCTGTTGCAGTAAAATTGTGAGTGGGGTTTGGGATCTGAGACACCTCTTATAGGCCACAGCATATAATAACTTCTGTGACATAACATAAACAATCCAGTCCATTAATAAAATATTTTTTTATTCACAGACATTCAGTATTGATTTAGCTGTTATTATAATAAAAGGTCCAACAGCTCAACTCAGGTTTACATGTGACAACTAGGTGTTCACGGCTTACCTAACTTGCAAGTTCAAAATTAGCCACCTAACCCGGTAGTGCAGATCATCAGATTATTCATGAGTGTATTGGAGAAAGTATGCCTTCATATTTAATCCAGGTTCCCTAGGGCAATGGCTAGACACACACAATAGGTGATTCATAGGAAATCAAGCAATTCAGTTTATTGAGAGAGCCTTCCTCCTCAATCAATAACAGTAGGCAATGGAATTTGAGGCAAATCTTATCTGAATCAGCCAGACATTTCCACCAATGACTGGTAATCAAAGAAACCTCTTTTTCCACCACATTTATGTTGTAGGGCATCGGGTTCTCCCAATATTCACAACTAGTCTTTTATTTGATGATGTCCGGTGACCATGCTGGGTGAGGGATGTATAACCATAACCAAAAATGAATGATCAGAGCAATCACCTTAGAGACTGCTGATCATCACTTTAGTCATTAAAACAAACCTAAAATATAAAAAAGAAAACTAAAACCAAAATAAAAATAATAATAATACAGAAGATGCAAGATGTGAAGTTTGCTGCTGAACAATATACCACTGATGATTCCACATTAAACTGAGGAAAACTCTTTATTTATTGGCGACTTTCTGGTCTCCAATAAACAAAGAGCAACAAGGTATTATGGTAAAATAATATTCTCAAACCCTATAAATCCAAGTCAGTGTTACTGGGGCTGAACCGTATCCTGGGAGTACTGGGCATAAAGCCAGAAACAAGTGCCAGTTTACTGCAGGGTGCATTCATGCACACATCTACAATCACACAGGGACAACTGGAATCACCAGTTAACCTAATATGAGTGCCACTTCACACAAACAAAGATTGCCCATGGGATTGTAATTAAAATAAATGAATAACTTTTTTCCATTTCTGCCTTCAGGTAATGTATTTAAAAATAAAAAGTATATTTTTTACTGTTCTGAGAATTTTTCAAATTTGTTCACTGTTGTGATGGTTTAAGTAAAAAAAATTGCTTATATAGGTTTTTGATTATGTGTTAATATTTTTAACTATCAGTCATTTCCTGTATTACAGCGTCAATGGAAATTAAGTCACATTATCTTGTCATTTCCTTGTTCATCCACTTTTTGATCACACTTCAATTTTGGGGTCCCGCCAGACATAAGTATAATGTGGGAGGTAACCTTGGATGGAACACCTGTGTATCACATACATTCACCTATACTGGGCTAATGTAGAGGTGACAATTAACCTAACTAGAGAAAACCTTGGAGACACAGGAAGAGCTTTGAAGTACATGTGTTAATCTCTGTGCCTGTGCTGTCCATTACCTCTTTTAATTTTAATTTTTAGTAACAGCTAACTTCTAGCCACTGATAAAAAATAACAGTAATGCAGAAAAGAAGTATGAATAAATCAGCTGAATTTCACCAAAATTGTCAAATTAATGATTAGAAATTAAACAACTCTAAAGAGCCAAATAGCAAAAACTGTAAAAATTGAAAAAAACAGATAAAATGGCTGTCCATCTAATAATTCAGATATATATACATTACACTTTGAACTCCATACTCAATGTATGGAAGAAAATGTAATTAGATGCTATTTAAGTAAAAGTGATTAACAAATTGCTCCAAATATAAATCAGCAGCACAGATCTGTTCAAGAAAGAAGCGCAAACAATTAGAAATCTGTCTGTTTTTAGCATGCAAGTCAAGTCAAGTTGGGGAGCCTGCACTGGTACAGTGCGTTGCCGCATCCACTACACAACGAAACAACTCGAGCAACCCCTTAGGCAGACACGCGGTCCAGTCCCACCATCCGGAAATGACCCTCTATCTGCCGCAGCCAGGTGTTACGTGGGCAACCCCTTGGCTGGTCCAGCCACTTGGGTCCCCAACAATTAGGATCTTATGAGCTGGATCACCCTCGGGGAAACGCACCACATGGCCATAGTCCCGTAACTGACACTCCCTCACAATGCAGGTAATGTGCCTCATTCAGGACTCCATGAGCAACTGCTCATTCAACACAAAGTCAAACCAATGGTACCCAAGGATTTTCCGGAGAGACACAGTACCAAAGGAGTCCACTCTTCATCTCAGGTCACTGGATAGCATCCATGTCTCGCAACCATATAGCAAGACAGGAAGCACCAGGACTCTAAAGACTTGGACCTTCGTCCTTTTGCATTGATATCGGGAGCACCACACACCCCTTTCCAGCGATCTCATGACCCTCCATGCTCTCCCAATCCGTCTACTGACTTCAAAGGAAGAGTCACCAGAGACATGAATGTCACTGCCAAAGTAAGTAAGCCTCTCAGCAAGGTCAACACGCTCTCCGCAAACAGACACACTGCTAATGGCAGTGCCCAAGAGGTCATTAAAGGCCTGGATCTTGGTTTTTATCCAGGACACTTGCAAGCAAAGACACTCAGACTCCTCGCTCAGTCTCTCGAGCACCCCAATCAGAGCCTCCATTGATCACAGATCACAGCATCGTCAGCAAAGTCAAGCATCTGTAGGTGAAGAAAGATTTAGCATTCAGTCTCTCTGAAATACTGGAAGATAGACAACAGTCCAGAGTAAAAGCTCCTGAGTGTGGAGGTTAAATAGGAATCTCTGTGTATGGTATCCATTTTAGGACATCTACCTCCCTCTGACAAAGCATCAAACTTTCATGTGCAAAACAACGTCCATTCCCTTAGCTCTGCCAAAACAGCATCCATCCTCCAATAAAACCTCTCTACTCCCTGCACTGAAACTCAGTCCTCCCACCTACCTCTATGAAAACCAATCCCCCTCCCACCTTTGACAAAACGCCATCCACATTCTGCCATCCGACAAAACACCATGGTTGATCCTTTCTCTAATCTCTGCCAAAAAGCCTCTCTCCTCCTACCTCAGACACAAAAAAATGAGAAAAATGCAAACTGGATAATTTGGAAAGGTGTGTGGCAGCCACCAATAATTTTTATAATGATGTCAGTCTTATTTACTTACCACTGGCCAGTTTGAAAGGAGATATGTGTCAATCTTTATTTCGAAATTACACACACTCTCTTTGTTTTTACACGCATTTCAGACAACCATTATGTTTTTCCCCTTTAAAGGTTTTTGTTGAAACTCTTGCACATAATGTAATTGTAATTAGCATTTTTATGATCCATTTCTTGTCAATATTATATGATATAAAGCTCAAAATGATGATTTTTACATATTTGACGTTTAAATAATTGCTCATTTCCCTTTTTCTATTATTTAACATTGGAGTATTTCCCCTTCGGAGTTTAGGATGATGATATATTTTCTACTGTTTAAATTATTTAGAAAAAATGTTCACATATTTCAATTAGAAGTGCATTCTTCACAAGTTTTAAAATATAGCTAAGCAAATGCATACTGTTAACAGATATGTTTAATATAGCGTCTTATATACTAAACACAATTAAAATGTGTACCCTTCACTATGTACTAGAAAAGTTGAATTTTTACAGGAGAAAATGAATAAAAATCAATCCATCTATCCACATTGTAACATGCTTATCTAATTTCCTCCCACATCATATATTCTACAGTACTGTATATGAATATAGGCGTGCGTGTGCTTGGGCTCTGTTATGTACAATCACCCCGTCTAACGATGCACATATTGCTGGGATAAGTTTTGGCAGGAAGAAGGATGGCGTTTAGCAGGCAGGTGGAATATTGATGGCATTTTGTCAGAGGTGGGAGGGGGGATGGACTTTTTGTGTTGGAGGATGGATACCATTTTGAAAGAAATAGGAGGAAGAGTGGAAATTTGTTAAAGGGAGTAGGATATCCTAAAATGGACACTGTATGCATGGAGGTAGCATGTTCTCCATATGTATGTAGTTTTTCTATAGGTACTCTGTTTCCTTTGTTCCAAAGCCGTGCAAATTAGGTTAATTACTTTCTCTAAATCATGTTTTTATTAGTAAATGAGTGTGTGCAAATGTGCGAAGTGATGGATTGCAGTTTACACTACTTTAGCATGAATTAAAGAAGTATTGAATGCATAGATGACATGTTCTGTCCCAGTATTCAGCGACAGGATGGTAACAGTAAAGCAGAAGAAGTACTATTTCCTATAAACTGAAAATAAAAATTCACATTGAACGTGACATGAATCTTAAAAAATTTTTTAAAAAATACCAAAAATAAGCGATTAATCCAGGAAAAAAAAAAACAGCTATCCTTATTTTGCTTGGCAAATTTAATAAAAAATTAGTTTAATTCTACCAACATGCAGATGACTTAAATATATCATAAAGCAAACACATATAAGAAACATTTCTTTTGACACACCGCCCTCTAGTGGTCAAAAAGAATTAAGACAGAAACGACTGTAAAGGAAAATGGGAGAAGCACACTTATCATCTTTATATTGCCCCCCCCACTTTCATATCCCTATCATGCATGTAAATATAAAAACCATTTCAAATTGACAAATAGCCTTCTTACATAGTATGGTCTACTAGTCACCCCTAAAAGGAAGGCTATAGAGCAGATCTCCACAACATTTAAGGTGTAAGGTTTCTTTCTTTAGTCATGTTTACACATTTAGCATTTTTATTGGACATATTATTCGTTTTACCACTTAAACATATTCTCTCTCTTAATCAATATAATTGTTTCCTTTTTGCAGTGCTTATACGGTAGTGAAAAACATGTTTTTGATTAATTTAATCATCATTCTCATGAAATATACTATATAGAATGGAGCTTAAGTGAGTGGTCAAGATTTTTAGAGCTTATGGGTTACCATGTGCTTTAAATGCTAAGAATACATAGTGGTTTGGAAACCAAAGTACAACATCCGGTGTGGAGGTAAGAACAAAAAACGACTGTGCTGGCAAATCCTCTGACAAATCACTGTGGAAGGGGTTACAAAATCTCATTCTGCAAAGGAGAACCATCTTGCCAGGTTCACAGCCAACATTGCATTAGGGTTTAATTATACATTTCCAAAAGTATTTAAACTCCCCTCCAAATTATTGAGTTCAGGTGATTTAGTTGCATCTATTGTTTACAGGTATATAAAATCAAGCACATTGAAAGTCAAAGTCAAAGTGAACTTTATTGTCATCTCAACCACATACAAGTATACAGACAGATGAAATTGCGAAGCTCAGGGTCCACAGTGTAACAACATGTTGTGCAAATAATAAATTAAAAATAGAATTAAAATTTAAATTTAAAATTTAAACACAAACAAGACAAAACATTGTGCAAAGACAAGATAAAGAAGTAGCAGCAATATTGATGTGTAAAATATGTAATATAATTAATAAATAATAGATATAGATAATACAGAAATTATTAGTGTATGATAGTATTTGTTTAAGACATGTGTAAACAAAGACAGGTCAGAATGTTTCACAGCAGAAGGATATCAAGAGTGTCAAAATACTTAAAGGTCAGTATGAGATTTTCAGTTCTTTTTCTACATGCACACTAGTCTTTGCAGGAAAGTGGCCCGCATGTATAACAGTTCTGTTTTTAGAGGTGGTTGAGGCCGTGTGGAAGATCCCAGGGGACAGCCTGGTGTTAAGGAGTCTAACAGCTTGGGGGTAAAAACTCTCCTGCAGCCTCTCCATTGACAAACTTTGGCAGTAGAATGGGTCGCACTGAAGAGGTCTGTGACTAAACATGGTACTGTTTATAGGATGTCACATTTTCCACTAGTCAGCATGTGAGATTTATGCTCTGCTAGATCTGCCCTTGTGAACAGTAAGCGCTATTATTTTGAAGTGCAATTGTCTAGGAGAAAGAACAGCTCAGCCATGATCCACTTTAAGCCCCACCCCAATCTATGAATTATGAAATATGGTTTAAGAAATATGATCCATGAAATATGATCTATGGAATATTATTTATGAAGATGTGCATTAAGAAATATGATTTCTGAAAATATGAATTATGAAATTTAGCCCCACACAAATTATAAATTATGAAACTTATGTGACCTGTGGCACGTGCCTTAGTTGAAACACATAAGAGTGTAAAAATCACCTATCTTCTGATGCATCACTCATAATAGTGTTCCAGGCTGACTGTGGAAATATGTTATCCGGAGTGATGAATCATACTTCACCATCTGGTAGTCTCATGGACGAGTCTGGGTTTGACAAATGCCAAGAGAACACAACCTTCTGGACTGCATAGTGCCTACTGTAGAGTTTGGTGGAAGAGGGACAATGGTCTGTGGCTGTTTTTCAGGGCTTGGGGCTAGGCCCCTTGATTCCAGCGAAGAATATCATTAATGCTACAGCATGCAAAAACATTTTAGACAATTGTACCCTTCAAACGTTGTGGAAACAGTTTGGAGAAGGACCTTTTTCATTCCATCATAACGGTACCCCTGTGCACAAAGCCAAGTCCATAAATACATGGTTTCATACTTTTGGTGTGGAAGAACTCGAGTATACTGCACCTTCTTGTCCAACATCAGCATCTTATCTCACAAATACTCTTTTGCCAAAATGGGCACAGATTCCCACAAACACACAAAAATCTTGTGGAATGCCTTCTCAGAACAGTGGAGGCTGTTATAGCTACAAAGACGAGGCCAATTCCATATAAATCCCCAAGGTTTCGGAATGGGATTTCCAATAATTCATATAGGTGTGATAGTCAGGTGTCCAAAACTTTTTGGCCATATACTGCAGTGTATCTTAACTCTGATATCAGTCTCACTGTTGTTTCTGCCAGCTAAACACACTTCTTTGTAGTGCCAAGTGTATACAGTTGGCAAATGTTCACGTTTGTTGGTTTGCACTTCAAAAGGATGCATGTACTGTATTTTTATCCAAGAAATTGGCCTGGCCTCGAAGAAAATAGAAGAAATTTCCCCCTGAGTGGTGAGAGATTTTTCTAGGTGAGTTCAAAATTGCTTCATACTGTTAGGATATAGCGGGTTGGCTAATGGATGGATGTTTATCAGCTTGAATGCCTCAATGAAATACTGAAGGTGCGACAATCACAGACTCTCTTGGAAGATGGAGTTATTTCAAGTAAAATAATCATATGTTTTTCTGTTTATTTTTTAAGCAATACTTGTGCCTTTCTCTTTCTTTTTATTTGTGTTGTTTTAAGATGGCAAAAATGAAAGTAAACAATCAAGGGGACAGTGATTTTAAAAAGATCTGACTTTTGTTTTTTTTATTTTTGTCTTGTCTTGCTTGGTCTGTAAAAATACTTTATTTTGTTTTGGTGGTTTTACAGACCACGTAATTCAATGGGCACATTTATTTTTTTGTTTGAGTGTGTTTTTACTTATTTTTAAAAATTATGTACAGTATGTTCTCTGCCTACATCTATTTGTTGTTATATGGTCACTAACACTTTAGATGCTTTGTTTTTAGTAGTTGCGTACTAAGGACTGGGAGTGTATGAGGTGTGATGTTATTACTGTAACAGTATAAATGTCACCAAGATACACTTCCTGGTTGTCCCATTTTGAAGATGCAACCTAAATAAACCTAGCATTATTTCCCCAGTGTTTAAACTCTTTTCTGTCATATGAGCACACCATTCAGCTAACATTTTAGCTTAGTTTATTTGTACATTCCTATTTTCGAATCTCTCACTATGCTCCTTAATTACAATTTTTATTCCATTTTCTGGGGTTTATTTACTTGATTCTCACTCTCCCAGTTTTGATCTTTGCTAGTTTGGTTTTCGCTGACCCATTTCCTGATTCTATTTTTGCTGCAAACTGCTGCCTATCATTACAGTAAATACAACTCTGACATGTAGCAGGTAGAATTTACAAAAAGAATTTGCAGGTTAAAGTCAGCCAGTATGTGGAATGAGGTTCTGTTGTGAAGCTCAGTAGTTTTTAGGAAGTCTGTTTTTACAAAAATATTTTTAGTAAGAGGGTGTAATGGCCAAGTGCAGGGAGCTATGGGCCTCTTCCATATCCTGGAACATCAACAGTCATAACTTAGATGGCCTAGAGCTAATGAGGACACAAATGACAAGTATGGTGCAAAGTATGTAGTAATCAGAGTCCAAAGTGCAGTGCCATTCCAAAAAAAGATAAAACCAATCAATAAATACATTAAATTGTCAAAAACAGCAATATAACCAAAGTCAGGATCGTCTTGACCGTTTTATACCCCCAGTGATCCCTCCAGGTCTTGTAACAGGGCTGAGACGAAGGTGAACGTGGTCAAACTTCAGGCTCTCTTGTCCAAGTCGCCTCTGTCAGTTTCCACTGGGATCTTCCTGCCACCTCTTTCAGTGCCAGCATGTCCACTCAGTCCACAATTGCTCCTGCTTCTCAGATCGACATGGATGATCCACCCCTGGAACACCATTCCCCTTGCTCACCATGGAGTGCTCCGATTGCCTTGCCTCCTTTCTTCAGCACTGGCTTGACTGCCCGATCCTGCTCTGTTTTTCTCTATTTTCCTCCAGACTTTTCTTCAGCCTCTTTTTCATTTTCTTCCCCTTTCAATCTACTCAGACCTTTTATATAACCCTGCAAGTATAGGTAGGTTAATTGATCCACAGAACAGCTAATGAGGGATGGTAGTGCAAATCACTCATCTGCATGTGTATACCTAATGAATCCATTCTGCCATTAGTGCTCCGTAACCACACATTTTTCCTGTATATATCTACACTTGCACGCCTGAATTGCATGGTTTTAAAAACAAAAACCTGCACCTGCTGTAATCTGCCATGGAATCTTGACATGCCATATTTTACAGTCTGCTCTTTAGTCCCCTGGTTGTTTTCTATTAACAAATAAACTTTACCTGTTAATACTCTAACTTAAATATGTATTTATTAGGTATAGGTTCTATGCTTTTCAATATATTAAAATGTGTCCATAAGCTAAAGTTTACAAATTTGTTTATTTGATTAAAGACTTTATGGCATTAATAATTGTGTGCCCTTGTTTCAGTACTATCTTTGTTTTGTTTTGCAAATAACTTCTTTTAAGGTCAGGGATGAATAAATTGGAAAAATTACATAATTATTCACTTTTATTCTTTTCCAAGTTTATTATTTTTTTAGCTGAAACATCAAATCAAAAGAGCAGATTTTAATGTACTGTAACTTTGTATTTAGTCGTTTTTGAACCGTACTGTGTGTTTAATCAAGATTTATGTAAAATCCAAAACTATTTTATGAATTGATTTCAATGACTCCATCAAAAAAGGGAAACAGCTGGTATAAATCAAAAATGCAAATTGTTTTTATACTTTGAATTAAAACAAATCATGTTACATTGTAAGCATTTTGTGTTATTATGTGATAGACTCTTTTTTTAAAGTCTTTTCTTTATTTTAAACTTTAGTTAAGTATTACATTTTCAAGTTATTTCGATTTATGAAATGCATTTTATATGTAAAAGCCCCTGTTTTCCAAAGGTAATACCCATAAAAAAGGCAAACAAAGGCAAAAAAAATGGCTAATTTCTTGGGGTTTTAATTGACAAAGGTGTATTTGGCACATGGCTGTTTGTGTCTGTGCTGCATCAGCGTCTTCAGGTGTCTGACTGACTTGGGTAATCCCATTAATGGTAAGCATGTCAGACCCTCTCAGGTTTGTTTGTTGCAAGTTTGCAAAAGGTTTGTAAAATTTGCATTTTGAAACTGAACAAGGTACAGTATAACATCTGGTATTTTCTGTTTTCAAGAATCTGCATGTAGAATATGGTATTCATTTGACACCAGTATTACTACTACTTTTCATTTGCTCGTTTTACCTGTCTTTATGAAAATTCTTTAGTTTCAACTTCTAGTGACACATTCCTTCTGAAGTAAGATATATATGATCATACAATGGCTGAGCCAAGTCCAAATAATAAATACTGCGGTGCCAACCGGGTCACCCTTTTTAATAATGGTGCAATAAACAGGCGAACAGTAGAGCTAAACTAAAACAGAAAGTCATAGGCTGTAGGGCCTCACAAAGGAATTCAAGTAAGCTTGGCTTAGCAGTCTGTCTTTGGGGCTTTGTCCTGTGGCTGGCTCAATTGCAAAATGAGATGCCACTTGTAGAGAGCGTCTCAGTTTTATAGGCTCCCCAGCAGAAAGGGACAGAGTCAGTTGCCCTCATTGGGTGGCTTCACTAAGCTGTGGATGAAGAAACAGATAATGGAGAAAGAGATGATACTGTTAGTTACATGTCCCAGAGTTGTATTACTTACCTTGGATGAGCCTGGAAGGTGACCCTCTGATGAGCTTGTATGGAAATGTGTAATGTGCATATGTAATAGTACAGACTTAACAAGGCAAATTATATATGTTGATTGTGATAAAACCTTTTCTATTCTTTTAAAGTTGCTGAAATATATGAAATTAGCATAGTTTCTAAAAAGTGAAGCTGGAGCTTTACAGACTTAACAAGGCAAATTATATATGTTGATTGTGATAAAACCTTTTCTTTTCTTTTAAAGTTACTGAAATATATGAAATTAACATAGTTTCTAAAAAGTGAAGCTGGAGCTTTTATTTCAATAAATTGTATTTGGTTTTTTTTTTGTCCCATTTCATATTTGTGAAAATTAGACTCCATATATTATGTAAAATTTTCTGGATTTCATTTGAGCATTTAAATTGCTTAAATAAGAGGCAATTGATATTAAAGTTCAAAGTTATATATGAATTAAGCTATTGAATATTAAAGTCTTCGTAACATTACAAAACTTCAACTGCCCCCTTGTGGCAGAAAGAAACATTACTCTGTATTTTAGTTCTTGATAAAAATGTTTTCAAAAATGTCAGGTTCAAAGTTATTGTCATGATTACAGCTTACACAAAATTCTTATTTGCATGTCTGATCAACATACAACACATCTGGATATTGTATTAATTCAGTTTTTGAACAAAAACAAGCTATTTCATAATCTCTTTCTAACAGTAAAAGGCAACGTGGGACTGTAGGAATGTCACTATGAACATATGATGAATCTAAACTTTCGCCCCATTTCTATGCAGAGTCTACAGTTTACACTCAGATCTCAAAGACACCTCATTCATGAGACGAGGTGGTATGACATTCAAAAATAAGCTTTACCAAACATATGGATAAATAGATATTAACTGTAAACTTCTTCTGTAACAAAACTTTTTTCATCATGTGCAGTTTTTTTCTTGTATCTGCATCTAATGTAATTAAACAGCTTTATTATCAACATGAAATGTAGAAAAATACATTTCTTAACAATTATTGCAGCTAATAGAAATAGCTGAAAGTTGAAACTGAAAATGTTCTTAACTAGTCGTTAAATCAGAGTCATACTTCTACACAATTTTTTTATAATAATAATAATAATACATTTTATTTATGCGTAGGTGCCTTTCTAAACACTCAAGGCCATGAACAAAAGATAAAACACACATTATAAACAAAACTAAAAATACAAAAATTAAAATCAGACAGTGCAATTGTAGTCAAAGAGAAAAAACAGTCATAAATAAATGAATTTTAAGTTTAGATTTGAAAAGTGAGAATAAATCAATGTTTCTAAGCTCAGAGGTAATGAGTTCCAGAGCTGGGGAGCAGAGCGACTGATAATAAGATTTCTGGAGAGCTTGGCACCTTGATAAATAAGGTGACTTTTCACAATGTTAAAATACAATGTCTGGAGTGTCAGGTTGCATCCCTCTACCCTAAACTAATTGAGAGTGAAGTCTGAAACCGGAGAAATGGTATTCATATTATTGGTCTTCAAGATAATGAAGGAGGTGATGCCATTCAGTTTTTGAGAAGACTGTGGCCCGTGGTTTTTCTTGATCTTCGTGACTTTGCCTAAGAAGTTGAATGTGGCCACACGATTTACAGTATTCTCCAGGCAGAAACTCAGATTGTCTATGGCCCGTAATTTTCGGATATTTGAATTACTCTGACCACCAGATGGTTTTGAAAGCAACACAGAAAACCTGAAATTTTACTTATGAGGGTCAATACATTTATTTTTATTCAGATTTCAGTGGTGCTACTTCATTTATTGTGGCAAAAAAATGACTGCATGGAATTGGTATACAGCCTAGCCTTCTCATTTGTATCCTGCCTGCCTCGAAGTGTTCCTTGGATCAGAACTTGCAATATTTGACAATATGAAATCAGCAGCTGAGGCTATTGACAACTTTCAAGCCAACTAAACTTTTATTCAGTTTATAATTTCATAGCACCAACAGAGTAACATTTTTAGGTAAATTTTCTCCGTGTAGGAGTCAATGTATTCCTGTATCAGTGTATGTGCTTGTTATAATAAGTTTGTTATAATATTAAGTTTAATGTCACTGTCTCTGTGCAGACATTTTTAAACTCAGTTTTGCTTTCCTTTGTACATGCATAGCTGAGCCAGATTTAGTACAAAGGGGCTCAGCATTTAGAATTGCTGAGCCAAGCATAGGACTAGATAGCCAAAGACAGCTGGAGAAATGAATAGTCAGCCTAAAGACAGAATAGCATACATCTGTCCTCTGTCAGCACAAAATCTTCTTTCCTTGTTGGGAGAATGAGACAACTGCAAGTAGGCATTGTGCTATTCCTGTATTTTTGGAGGTGGGGTTGAGTCCTTTCCTGTCCTTGTTTGGAGACCAGAGAGAGAGCCTGCACGTGGAGCAACCAGTATATAAGGCTTGGACTGCTGCCAAGACACTTTGAAGCTGATGAACGGAAGATTATGTCATCCGTCTGGAAAATCCTTTCAGCGGAGCGAACGAAAGATGGCAGACTGCATAGATCAAGATCCCACCTTGATAAAAGTTTCTCATAAGCTTCCTGTTCTGTAATACCGCGTAAAGTCGTCAGTAAAGAAAGCTAAAGTATATCTTTTTCTCCGATGTGATTTTGTACCGCCGTAGCACTATGAGAGGGATATTGCCGTTTAATATCATATCTCTATATTTTTCGGTTACTTAACACGCCGCAATTTCAAAAGAACACATTTCCGGAGAGCTAGTGCCTCCTAAGGAAACAGTGCTATATGCTCTTTCCAGAGATTATAACTATCTAAGAATGATTTGAATTGTAATCAATATTAATGACTTTAATTAACTGAAATACAGTGGTGCTATTGCATTTATTCTGGCAAAAAAAATGAGTGCATGGAATCGGTATGCAGCCTTTTCATTTGTATTCTGCCTGCCTCAAAGGACTTGTAATCTTTGACAATATAAAATCAGCAGCTGAGGCTATTGACAAATTCTATTCCAAATTAACTTTTATTCAGTAGCAGAATCAGCTGGGTTTTTCTTCCTCTAAGGGGTGGTGGTACCTAGTCCTGTCCATTTTGCAATGTTTCAAATAACAATGAGGATCACTATTTTAACAATAACCTGCTGCATAATTATTATATAGTGCTGTATGGTTTGTAGCATATCTGCATCTTTTTTACTTTCTTGGAAGTTAGTAACTTTTCAGTCTAACCCTGATAAGTGTATCTCCCAAGGCGGCCTGCTGCATGTCTTGATCAATGAGGGCAAGGTGGTGCATTTTTCTTCAGTCCCGTGGCACACTGTTGTCCTTCTCCAGTTGGCTGCTTTTTTTCAATTTTTAATCATCGTCTCCATATATTGGTACTTCCAGCTCTGGGCTTTTTGCTGCACTTACACAATCTAAGTTTATTACTTTGGTGGGATTTATGGCTAATGGTGCAGTGATGGGGTGGGGAGAGTTGATAGGAAGGAGATTAATTATAGTTTAATGTTTGATTGTACTTTCCATATGGGTTTTGAGCTATCTCCTCTAGTACAAGGGATTTTGGGAAGTAATCATGACTGTTCCTGGGGTTATTGGGTTGGTTTGGGGTGAGTGATTTTGCCCTTTGATTATACCTTTATTTTTTATTTTTTGCCTGACATTTCAATGGGGAACCATCAGCCAGACCTTGATTTCTTTTTAACCTTCATTCTTTGGGTATTATATTTTGATACTTTGCTTCGATCTTATCCTATTCATATTTATGAATAACCTTAAGATATTGTCTTTGAAAATCTAGGACCTTGGTTCGAACATTAAAGGGATCAGCATGTGTGACTGTTTGTAGAGCAAGAGAGCTTATGTAGCATTACTATAGGACACTAAGCTTTGTGCTGATGATACATTTAAACTCTGCAATAAGCACTACTCCATTGTGGCATCGGCATTGGCTGAATCCCTGATGTAAGGATTGATGATTCTATCTTGCCGCTGTCTTGATGTTGAGTCTTTGGGAACTATTTCAAGTAAGCATGGCCAGTTCTTCTGTTTAGTAGTTAAGGTAGCTCTTAAGAAAATCACCTTATTCTCTATATATTCTCCTATACACCATCAATTGTCTTTCTTTCTGTATATCATTAATCAAATTCACCTTTTAAAAGTCTGAAAATTGACATGAATGCATATACTGTATGAATCTGGCTCTTTGCTCCTACAGATTGTCCCACATTCACTTAGGTAACTATGCAAATTTGTGTTTTCATTGAATCTATGTGACCTGTTCTGTTTACTTAATGCTTCTACTAAGACTTTCTTCTTTTATTCCTCCTGCCATCATTCACATTTGAGGATCGACTGTATTTTCATTTCACAATCCCTGGTGACTTCACTGTCCAATTCTATATTGAAACTAGCCTCACTGACTCTCAGCATAGAATCCAAGATTCAATTTTTTCTTATTTACCTTTCTTCTTGCACCCCACAATGATAGTTTAACATGTTATTGACCTCATAATAGTCTTTGCTGAAAACCAGGCACACACATGAC
This sequence comes from Erpetoichthys calabaricus, assembly GCF_900747795.2. Taxonomy (NCBI): domain Eukaryota; kingdom Metazoa; phylum Chordata; class Cladistia; order Polypteriformes; family Polypteridae; genus Erpetoichthys; species Erpetoichthys calabaricus. The sequence goes on from NC_041406.2 coordinate 79,870,988, forward strand.
TGTTATTCTCACAAATTCAACCATATCTCATTTCATTAAGATTTTTCAAAGGTGCCAGACAGGGATATCCTCTCTCTTCTCTTCATCTTAATCTGTCTCTGGAGTCACTGTCCATTGCCCTTCATTCCCACAAACTAATCCCCCATAACTGCTTATAGTTCCCACTTGAAATATTATTATATGTGGATGATATGCTGTTATACCTAGATGATGATCCTTCCAATTTTTCTCATGTGTAATAAAATTTCCTTCTGTATTAATACAAATTTCAAATGTTAAGAACAGTAGCGCTATTTTAACTGCAGCTCCCTTTTAAATAAGAGAACCAAAAATAGACAAATACCTCATACCTAAACTTTAAGGGAATACTCCGCCTAAAATAATATGCTGACTGAGAACAAAATTTAATCTTGTGTTTTCATGCAGAATTGAGAGAACAAGTGCATGATATTATAGAAGCCAATAATGACCAATGCTGTACAATGGCAAATTAAGTGAAAATGGCAATGGAAAAATTGTTTAATAAAATTTTGTTGCATTATTCAAATGTTGTTATCTAGTCATGCACTCAAATTGTGTAAAATGCATGTTTTTTTGCTAAAATTATGGGTTTTTGTAATGTTTTATTTTTGCTTTTTAAATGTTCTATAATTTGTTTGTCTCCTTTTTTATTTTGAGCCCATGGATGCCTTCTACATGTGTTCAGCTAATTACTACTTATCTACTTACTCAAGGCATATTTAAGGGCTTAGCAGGCCCAATCAGGTTGCTGAGGCATTAGCCATTCCATGACTTCCATTTTTGTTTGGCTCCATTGATGATCCCTTATACTACTTTAGCTTTGGAGGAAAGATCCACCAGCTGAGACAAAAACTCCAGGTTCTCACCAAGCAATACAAGAGCACAGAGGAAGAGGTGAAATCACCACTAGCAGAGCTCCGGAATATCTTAAAGAGGAAATTCATGACCTTGTGGAGAGCAGAGTGGCACAGGAGGGAGAAGTGGAAGGGAGAGAGCCAGGAAATGGGCTGCTTTTATAGCCAACCGCCTTTGGTTTCACAAGGGAGTTGCTTGGCAGCAAGTGCGCTGGACTTCTCCAAAGAGGAAGTACACCATTTCCTCAATGCCACCCTGCATGATCCTATGAGAGACCAGGATTTGGAACTCCAGATATGTTTCATTGATCAAATAGCCCAAGAAGGCTGCAGGAGGTGGTGAAAGCAGTCCCAGTCCCAGGACCACGCAGAGTTCCTTACAAGGTGTACAAACGCTGTCCAGAGTTACTCTGACTTCTCTGGTAGCTACTACAAGTAATCTGGCACAGGGCGGTTGTCATCAAGCAGTGAAGGTTTGCTGAGGGGGTTTGGATTCCCAAGAAGGAGAATTCCATAGATAATGGGTCCTCAATCACGGTTTTGGAGGGCTGCAGTTACTGCAGGTTTTTGCTCCAACACAATTTCTTAATAGGAAGCACTTATTGCTCATGTAACACTTCTGCTTCACTTTAGTTTTCTCGCTTATTAAGATTTTGAACCCTTATTGCTTATTTTAGTCTTAAACAGCTGTATTCTTGATTTTTAATTGCTCCTAATTAGCAATAATATGCAAATGACAAAACAGATCAGCATTTCTCCATTTAGCTTGTTACCATTTACACCTATATGTATTTATCATGCACTATTGGGTTTAATTAAATACTTGGAAGGAAAGTGAAGAGAAAAAAGTGAAGGACTGAGAATTACTCATCCTATTTTAGCCTTCAAATCATTTGGATGATATCCTTAGAAAGGGGAAGAAAATCGAGGATATGAGAATTACCTGACATAGCAGAGTTAAAGCACTAACAAGCCATGACATTAAATTATTGGCAAGAATTGCTTTCTAATTAAGCAGTTGGGTTAGAACAAAAACCTGCAGCTACTGTGGCCCTCCAGGATGTATTTGAGGAACCTTGCCATAGACCAATCTCGCTGCTCAGTGTTGAAGGCAAGATCTTCTACAACATCCTGTCCTGCTCAAAAACAACTACATTGACACCTCAGTGCAAAAGTGGGGAAACTCCAGGGATGTCAGGCTGCCTCAAACACACGGGTATAGTCATCCAGCTTATCAGAGAGGCATGCAAGGGGAAAGGAGATGTAGGTGTACTGTGGCTAGACCCAGCCAGTGCATACAGGTCAATACCACATAAGTTGATAAATTCTGCACTAAACTGGCACCATGTTCCCAGTAAGATCAAGGACCTCATATTGGATTACTGTAGCAACTTCAGACTGAGAGTCACTTCTGGGTTAGTGACATCAAATTGGTACCAGCTGGAGAAGGGCATTGTCACTGGGTGGACTATATCAGTCATCCTCTTTGCCCTAGCCATGAACATGGTAGTAAAAGCTGTAGAGGTGGAGTGCAGAGGACAATCAGCCGAAGGCTGTCCAGCGTGCAACAGCCCTCCATCAGAGCCTCTATGGATGACCTCACAGTCACCACAACCTCAGTACCAGGGAGCAGATGGATACTCCAAGGGCTGGAAAGACTCATCAAGTGGGTAAGGATGAGCTTTAAGCCTGATAAGTCAAAGTCACTTGTTTTGAAGATAGGCAGAGTTTCAGACAAGTTTCACTTTTTCCTTGAAGGCACCAAGCCAGTCAAAAGTTTGGGAAAACTTTTTTTTTTAATCTTTTATTGAATTTATTAAAAACATGTAACATTCCATACAATTAAGTCAAACTTAACAAAACTAAATTCAATTCAACCCGCACCCATGAGAAAGAGAGGAAGGCCAATACCCAGAATAAAACTTTGAGAGAAGTAAAGAGGGAAAAATGTCCTTCTCCCCAATATTAATGCTTATTCTAAAATGTTATTGAACCCAGCCACAGGGGATGCACAAACCAGTGTGTTTGTTCATGCCGGTCCCAAGCCCGGATAAATGGGGAGGGTTACATCAGGAAGGGCATCCGGTGTCAAATTTTGCCATATCAATGTGCAGACAACAATACAAATTTCCATACCGGATTAGTCGAGCCCCAGGTTAACAACGACCGCCACCAGTACTGTTAGCCAACAGGGTGCTGGCGGAAATTGGGCTACTGTTGGCCGAAGAAGGAGAAGAAGAGGGGGGAAGACGTGTCCGGAGGCAGGAGGAGAGGAGGAAAGTAAAGAGAGTGGAACTGAGGGTAGGATCTTTGAATGTTGGCATTATGACTGATAAGGAGAGAGTTAGCAGATATGATGGAGAGAAGGAAGGTTGATATATTGTGCGTGCAAGAAACTAAATGGAAGGGGAGTAAGGCCAGGTGGATTGGAGTTGGATTCAAATTGTTCTATCATGGTGTGGATGGGAGGAGAAATGGGGTAGGAGTTATTCTGAAGGAACAGTATGTCAAGAGTGTTTTGGAGGTGAAAAGAGTGTCAGGCAGAGTAATGATTATGAAGCTGGAAATTGGAGGTGTGATAATGAATGTTGTTGGTGCATATGCACCGCAAGTTAGGTGTGCAATGGGTGAGAAAGAAGATTTTTGGAGTGAGTTGGATGAATTGATGAACAGTGTACCCAAGGGACAGAAAGTAGTGATTGGAGCGGATTTCAATGGGCATGTTGGTGAAGGGAACAGTGGAGACGAGGAGGTGATGGGTAGGTATGGTGTCAAGGAGGGGAATGAAGAAGGTCAGAGGATTGCCAAAAGGATGGACATGGCTGTGGTGAATATGAATTTTAAGAAGAGGGAGGAACATAGGGTTACGTAAAAGAGTGGAGGAAGATGCACACAGGTAGATTACATCCTATGCAGAAGAGCTGATCTGAAGGAGATTGAAGACTGCAAAGTGGTGGCAGGGGAAAGTGTAGTTAAGCAGCATAGGATGGTGGTCTGTAGGATGATATTGGAGATGAAGAAGAGGAAGAGAGTGAGGGCAGAGCCAAGGATCAAATGGTGGAAGTTGAAAAAGGAAGACCGCAAGGTTGAGTTTAGGGAGGAGGTGAGGCAGGCACTGGGTGGCAGTGAAGAGTTACCAGACAGCTGGGAAACTACAGCAGATGTAGTAAGGGTGACAGCAAGAAGGGTGCTTGGTGTGACATCTGGAAAGAGGAAGGAAGAAAAGGAAACCTGGTGGTGAAATGAGGAAATACAGGAGAGTATACAGATGAAGAGGATGGCAAAGAAGAAGTGGGATAGTCAGAGAGATGCAGAAAGTAGACAAGAGTACAAGGAGATAAGGAGCAAGGTGAAGAGAGAGGTGGCGAAGTCTAAAGAAAAGGCATATGATGAGTTGTATGAGAGGTTGGACACTAACTAGGGAGAAATGGACCTGTACCAATTGGCTAGACAGAGGGACTGAGCTGGGAAAGATGTGCAGCAGGTTAGGGTGATAAAGGATAAAGATGGAAACGTACTCACAAGCGAGTAGAGTGTGTTGAGCAGATGGAAAGAGTGCTTTGAGAGGCTGATGAATGAAGAGAACGAGAGAGAGAAGAGGTTGGATGATGTGGAGATAGTGAATCAGGAAGTGCAACGGATTAGCAAGGAAGAAGTAAGGACAGCTATGAAGAGGATGAAAAATGGAAAGGCCGTTGGTCCAGATGACATACCTATGGAAGCATGGAAGTGTATAGGAGAGATGGCAGTGGAGTTTTTAACCAGATTGTTAAATGGAATCTTGGAAAGTGAGAGGATGCCTGAGGAGTGGAGAAGAAGTGTACTGGAGCCGATATTTAAGAATAAGGAGTTGTGCAGGACTGCAGTAACTACAGGGGAATAAAATTGATGAGCCACAGCATGAAGTTATGGGAAAGAGTAGTGAAAGCTAGGTTAAGAAGTGAGGTGATGATTAGTGAGCAGCAGTATGGTTTCATGCCAAGAAAGAGCACCACAGCTGCAATATTTGCTCTGAGGATGTTGATGGAGAAGTTTAGAGAAGACGAGAAGGAGTTGCATTGTGTCTTTGTGGACCTGGAGAAAGCATATAACAGGGTGCTTCGAGAGGAGCTGTGGTATTGTATGAGGAAATAGGGAGTGGCAGAGAAGTATGTAAGAGTTGTACAAGATATGTACGAGGGAAGTGTAACAGTGGTGAGGTTTGCGGTAGGAGTGATGGATGCATTCAAGTTGGAGGTAGGATTGGCTCTGAGCCCTTTCTTATTTGCAATGGTGATGGACAAGTTGACAGACGAGATTAGACAGGAGTCCCTGTGGACTATGATGTTTGCTGATGACATTGTGATCTGTAGTGATAGTAGGGAGCAGGTTGAGGAGACCCAGGAGAGGTGGAGATATGATCTAGAGATGAGAGGAATGAAGGTTAGTAGGAACAAGACAGAATACATGTGTGTAAATGAGAGGGAGGTCAGTGGAATGGTGAGGATGCAAGGAGTAGAGCTGGCGAGGGTGGATGAGTTTAAATACTCATCAACAGTATCAATAGGGATCAACAGTACAGAGTAATGGGGATTGTGGAAGAGAGGTGATAAAGAGAGTGCAGGCAGGGTGGAAAGGGCGGAGAAGAGTGTCAGGAGTAATTTGTGACAGACTGGTATCAGCAAGAGAGAAAGGGAAGGTCTACAGGACAGTAGTGAGACCAGTTATGTTATATGGGTTGGAGATGGTGGCACTGACCAAAAAGCAGGAGACAGAACTGGAGGTAGCAGAGTTAAAGATGCTAAGGTTTGCACTGAGTGTGACGAGGATGGATAGGATTAGAAATGAGTACATTAGAGGGTGGGCGGCACGGTGGCGCAGTGGTAGCGTTGCTGCCTCGCAGTTAAGAGACCCTGGTTCACTTCCTGGGTCCTCCCTGCGTGGAGTTTGCATGCTCTCCCTGTGTCTGCGTGGGTTTCCTCTGGGTGCTCCGGTTTCCTCCCACAGTCCAAAGACTGTGGTTAGGTGGATTGGTGATTCTAAATTGGCCCTAGTGTGTGCTTGGTGTGTGGATGTGTTTGTGTGTGTCCTGCGGTGGATTGGCACCCTGCCCGGGATTGGTTCCTGCCTTGTGCCCTGTGTTGGCTGGGATTGGCTCCAGCAGACCCTCGTGACCCTGTGTTCGGATTCAGCGGGTTGGAAAATGGATGGATGGATGGACATTAGAGGGTCAACTCAAGTTGGATCTTGCCCTGGAAAAATTTTAGACAATTTTAAATGAGATTGATGTGCTCGACAAAAGATTTTAAGTTGAATAATTGAATGCTTTGTGCATATGGAGCTAGAGTGATTTATGTGCATTGCTGCATTCCATTCCTTTTCTGAAATGTTGTCCTTTTCTCACTGTATTCTGGGATCCTTTAAAGGAAGGGACTCAAAATACAATACAATACAATTTATTTTTGTATAGCCCAAAATCACACAAGGAGTGCTGCAAAGGGCTTTAACAGGCCCTGCCTTTTGACAGCCCCCCAGCCTTGACTCTCTAAGAAGATAAGGAAAAACTCCCAAAAATAACCCTTGTAGAGAAAAAAGAAATAAACTTGGGAGAAAGAGAGACCTCTTTCCAGGTAGGTTGGGTTATGGGTGTGCAGTAGGTAAAAAAAGGGGGGTAAATACAATACAATACACAGAACCTCAATACAATATAATAGTGAAATAGAATATTACAAGTACAAAGTAGAATTTAACAGTAGATGATATCACATAATAGGATTTTGATTTTTTCAGAGTCCTGGAGATCTTGGCCATCAAGCTGCCTTTCCCTGTTAGCCATTCCACAGCTGAGCCAGCACTGGGCCAGCCAATCCTATGAAACGACCCCTCTACTCAACGATTCCTGTGATCCTCTGTCAGAGATAACTTTATCTTAGGCAGAAAAAACAACTTGGCAGTAGGGCAGTGGCACCAAGTGCCACATTTGAGTTCAGAGAAGAGAAACAGAATAGGTGAGGGTTAGTAACAATTATAACTGTCATATAACTTATGTTTTAATGCTGATGACTAACAACAGAAATGCAGTATGTACAGTTAATCTGCAGTTTAAGTAAGGATATGCTAAACTGAAGTAGTTAGTCTTCAACTGGGGTTTGAAATCTGAGACCAAAGGGGCATCTTGTATAGTAGCAGGCAGACCATTCCACAGTTTAGGGGCCCTGTAACTAAAAGCACAACCTCCCACTGATATTGTATTAATCCTTGGGATTATAAACAGACTGGCATCTTGAGATCTTAATGTGTGTTCTGGTTTGTAAGTCATGATAAGTTCAGATAACTAAGTAATTGTTCATAGGATGCAAAGACATTATTTATATACAAATCTATAAATGATTTAATCCCATATGTTTTCCAAACATTAAAAACTGTGTAGGGTTGAGAAGATGGAAAAAGGTAGTTATCATGTACAACAGAGGTGCCACAGACAAAATATTCTCTAACTTGAAGTGCTTCCTACTTTGGTTTCATATTCTGAGTGAATAAAGGACAAGTGGGTTGTTAGTATATTGAAGATAACTTGTATTTACTGGTGTACAAAACAGGGAATATAAAGAAGTACTGCAAGATTCATTTCTATTGTAGACCAAGACAGTGTGTGTTCATCTATTTGTATCAATGTCCAGGTTTTTATACCTTGTATATTTTCTGCCCAGTAATAAAATTGAAAATTAGGTAGAGCCATGATACCTTCTGATTTAGGTTGCTAGGGTCACCCTTTGGATATGTGGATATTTTGAATTCCAAATAATAAGTTATGATTGAATCTAATTTCTTCAAAATGATTTGTTAATGTATATAGAGATGTTTTGAAATAGAAACAGAAGCTTAGGGAGGATATTCATCTTGATAGTATTAATTCTCCCTGCTAAAGTAAGATGGAGAGTAGACCATGTATACATGTCTTGTTTAAGTTTTTCAAGCAGACAGCAAAATTTTGTTAAAAAAGAGCTTTATTATACTTGTGATGTTTACCCCTAGGGATATAAACTGATCTGCAATGACAGAAGGGAAGGTTTCCAGTCTGATGTTGTTTGCTAGAGAATTCACTGGGAAAAGCACACTTTTGTTCAGGATATCTTTTGAAATTCTGCTAGTGCAGTTAGGGCTGCAGGCACAGAATTTTGTGGATCTGATATATAGTAGTACCATATCATCTGCATATAGTGATATTTTCTGTTCAAGTCCTTCTCTGAAAATCCCCTTTATATCTGATGCTTTTTGAATGTAAACAGCCAATAGTTCAATGACGATTACAAATACTAGTGGTGACAAGGGGCATCATTGTCTAATACCACATTCTAGTTTGAAATAGTCTGAAATAATGTTTTTAATACAAAATGAAGCTTCCGGACTGGTATACAGTAGTTATATCCATGCACATTTGTTTGGGCCAACCCCAAATTTGTGCAATCTGGTGAATAGGTAGTCCCATTCAACCATATCAAATGCTTTTTCTGCATCCAAAGATAATAAGATCTCCGGAGTGTTAGACTTTATGGGTGAATAAATTACATTAAATAGACACATAAAAAATTGGAAGCTAAGTGTCTACCTTTAACAAATCTGGTTTTGGTCTTGTGATATTACCGAAGGGAGCATTTTCTCAATCCTTCTAGGTAGAACTTTGGAGAGTATCTTGACATCTTTTTTCAGAAGTGAGATTGGTCTGTATGATGCACATTGTAATAAGTCCTTAGTTTTTCTTAGGAAAAACGGTAATTAATGCTTGGTGAAAAGTTTGAGGTAAAATTTTAATAATTATATATACATTAAATGTTGCAAATAAAAGGGGAGCTAATTTAATTGAAAACGTTTTATAAAATTTAGCAGGATAGCCATCAGGACCTAGTGCTTTTCCACTCTAAAGTGAGTTTATAGAGTTGAGTAATTCTTATAGTGTCAGAGGTTTGCCCAATTCCTCTGCACTGATGGTATCTAGTTGTGGAATCCGTAATGTATCAAAAACGCATTAGATTGTGTCTTGTATTCTTTAAACTGAGTAGAATATAAGGACTTGTAGTAGTCTCTAAATGTGTGCATTATATTTTTATGGCCAATGATTCTATCTCCGTCTGTTTTGGTGATTACGGATATTGCATTGCAAACTTATGCTTGTGGATTTATTGATCTAAGATTTTATTAGCCTTCTCTCTGTGTTCATAGTAATAATGTCGCAATTTAAAAATTAGTTGTTCTGTTTCTTTTGTTGTCAAAAGGTTGAGTTCTGATTGCATAGCCTGTCTTTTCCTAAAAAGTGCCTCATTTGGAGACCAGGCATGTTCTTGATGTATTTTGGTAATTTCACTGATTAACTCTGAAGCCTTCTTGGTTTCTGATTTCTTTTTGTAGGAGAGATATAAGATAATCTGCCCTCTTAAAAATGTCTTCAGAGTTTCCCAGAGTATTCCTGCAGAAACCTATGGGGATGTATTTGTCTCTAAAAAAGAATAAATTTGCTTGCATATAAATTCTGTACAGTTCTCGTCAGCTAATAACAGGGGATTAAGACACCAGCTGAGAGATGAGTATGTAGGACATAGTGATTTGAGCTCCATAATCAGAAGGGCATGGTTGGAGATAGCAATAGCGTCGTACTTACAAGATTTGATCACAGGCAAGAAATTGTTATCTATAAAGAAATAATAAGTTCTTGAGTAGCAATGATGTACTGTTGAGAATAGGAATATGTTCTTAAGTATGGATTTAGAAATATCCTGAGTCTGATAAGTTATGATCAGTTAAAAACTGTGTGATTATTTCTGCAGTATTAGATGTTATCGCCCCAGTAGTTGAAGACCTATCCAAGGGCCTCATGCATAACGCCGTGCGTAGAATTCGCACTATACCATGACGTAAGCACAAAAGCCGAAATGTGCTTATGCACAGAAAAATCCAGATGCAGGAGTCTGTGCATACACAAACTTCCACATTCTTCCGCTACATAAATCCCGATCAGCGTAAAAAGTAACGCTCGTGCATGCGCCTGCTGTCCCGCACCAACTCCTCCCAGAATTATGCCTCTTTGAATATGCAAATCAATATAAATAGCCCTTAAGCTCAGTGTTCTGTGAAAAGACAATGGGAAAAGCAAGAGGGAAAATGGAAGAATTTCAGCGAATACCAAGTGGAGGCAAGGAAAAACGTACTATCTGTTGGTTTAAACAGTGATATAAACAAAAAAAGGAAGCTAATCGACAGCGTGTCGGAGAAACTCAAAAGCTGAAGTTCACAAAGTCGCACAGTGCCTGAAATAAAAAAGAAGTTGTCAGATATCAAAGTCGCCGTGAAAAGGCGAGACGTAGCCTACCATCTGAGTGTCATATAAAAGCTTATTAGGGTACACAGAAAAAAAAGGCACACAGTGGGGAAAAAGCACGAAATGTCAACTTCAATCTCAAAATGTCCACTTTAATAACGTAGTTTATTTTGTCGTTAAAGTAGAACGTCATAAACTTCTTCGTAAAATCATTTAATTAACCAGTCTCTCAAATCACATCGTAACTAGAGTAGCATGTTAAATGCTTTGTTTTGCATACTGAGATGTATACGTGATATCATTTGCATGATGATAGGAGTTAAAGCATGTTATTAAACATGGGAACACGGTATCGCAGTGATTGTGCGCGACCTTCGATGAAATAATTTATTGCAGCAGTACTCAGGGGCAGCTCTAGGCTCGTGGTGGCCCCTTCACCCGCCAATGTCAATATGGTATCAGTGTCCGTTGCGGACACTGCATAGCCGCCTCGTGCTCATGACACAAGCGTTTAACTTTTGCCGAAATTTGCCGCTGCGTTTTTAGCTGTGTCGTTATTTTCTCTTTCTATTTTATATTCAAGATATATTGGCGTGGTGGCCCCTGGGATTTGGCAGCCCTGTGCAGGTGCACAGTTTGCACATGTACTATACGACTGGGAACTGATCTGATGTTCTTATTAACCTGGCTTTTGGCTCCGGGGCGATCACGCCTGAAATTACCAAGCGTTACATTTTGTGACTGTGTATTGGAACCTCCAACTCCTGCTACCTCCTCTTGCTATGCTTTCTGCTGATTGCTATGGCTGCTCACCTACGCTACCACACCCGCCTGTCCTACCGGTTCCACTCTGCTGTGCTGCTTCTCCACTGCTATTCAGATAAGTATTACTCAGCATCATGCTAAAATACTCTCATGACAAACTCCTTCTTATTAAACAGTTTGTCCAGAGCAAATGGTCTGACTGCAACATCCTAAAGGACGCCGGTATTTTGCAGCACCCGAAATATATACATCGCGGGTCAGGTCGCCGCCACCGCCGGGCTGCGAATGAAAAGACCACCGGCAGCATTTGCTCAGGAATACGCCGTCCTTCTCATGACCCTGGAAATAGAATTGTCAGTGTGCCAAATTTGCATTATGTGGGAATAAACCCTGATTGCGGCTCTGTGCAGAAAGAAGCCTCATTATGTAATGTTGCACTGTTTAACTCGAGGTCTCTTAATGGCAAAGCATTGGTGTTGTCAGAACTCATCACTGACACCAAACTTGATATTCTGTGTCTAACGGAGACTTGGCAAAAACCAAACGAATTTGCGTCTCTCACAGAGGCGACTCCAATTGGTTTCACTTTCCACTCAGAGCCTCGCAGCTCAAGACATGGCGGCGGGCTGGCAGTAATTATCAGAGAAGACTTAAACGTTAAAAAAATCCCAATTGACTGCCCATTGTCTTTTGAGTGCCTGGCTCTTAAACTAACAACGGAATCAGGTCCTGTCTCACTCATTGTTCTTTATCGTCCCCCAAAATACAATGCATCCTTCTTATCCGATCTGATTGAACTTTTGACCCACCTAAGCTCTTACTCTCAGAGAATTATCCTTCTTGGTGATTTCAACATCCATATTGACACCCCCACATCTAAACTGAGAAATGAATTCCTGTCCTTACTGGACTGTTTTGACTTGACACAACATGTTGATTTTCCAACCCATTGTGGCGGTCATATATTGGACCTGATCTGCACTTCTGGACTATCTGTTGCCAACATTTACAGCACTGATTTGGGACTCTCTGACCATAAAGCAGTATTTTTCACTGTCTCATTACCTCTCCCACCTCTTACCTGTAAACGACAAATTTCTTACAGAAACCTTAAAAATATCTGTCCCTCTATCCTTTCTGGATCCATTTCTGATCTTTTATTTACTGTCTGCACCTATTCCATCAACACTAGATAGTTTTGTTCACCACTATAACACAGCCCTTCACTCAGCATTAGATAAAACAGCTCCTTTAAAACATAAGGAGGTTTCCTTTAAACGTTCAGCTCCTTGGTATAACTCAGAATTGCGATCTATGAAAGCAGCTGGCCGACGCCTTGAGAGAATGTCACGTAAGACTGGCCTCACCGTGCACATCCAGGCTTTCTCTGACCACCAAAGAGCTTACAGAGAAGCACTAACTTCTGCCAAGAACACCCATTATGGCAGAATAATAGAAAGTAGCCATGATAACCCAAGGGTTTTGTTCTCTGTAGTTAATAAACTACTCGAACCCGCATCTGGTCCAACTACCTCTTCTACTGAAGTCTGTGAGGAATTCCTCCACTTTTTCCGTAACAAAATTAAAGATCTAAATAATTCAACCAACATAAATACATCATCTGTTTATATCTCTCCCTGTTTTCCCACTCCATCCAGCTCCTTCTCTAAGTTCTCACCAGTCACATCTGCGTTTGTTAATGACCTGCTTTATAAGATGAGGCCGACTACTTGTGTACTGGACCCCATCCCCACCACACTACTTAAATCCTGCCTTCATGCCATAATCCCGACTGTTACAACAATAATAAACTCATCCCTTGACACTGGCTCTGTGCCGCTCACTTTTAAAATTGCTTCTGTAACCCCAACGTTAAAAAAGTCTGGCCTTGATGCTGACAATCTTAACAATTTCCGGCCTATTTCCCACTTACCTTTCCTGTCAAAAGTTCTTGAGTGTGTTGTAGCTTCCCAACTCACCAATTACCTAACCTCTAATAAATTGATGGAACCCTTTCAGTCTGGTTTCAGGGCGCGGCACAGCTGTGAAACTGCTCTGCTACGGGTAACCAATGATTTGCTTATGGCAGCAGACTCTGGACAAACCAGCATATTAATTCTGTTAGACCTCAGTGCAGCATTTGACACTGTCAGACATGACATCCTACTGTTCAGAATGGAGAACATGCTGGGTATCTCTGGCACTGCCCTCCAGTGGTTCAAGTCCTATCTGACTGATAGGCAAGAGTTTGTTAGTCTTGGCAACAGTAGATCCAGCTCAGCGCCAGTCACACAAGGAGTCCCTCAGGGCTCTGTCCTCGGTCCTCTGCTTTTCTGTATTTATATGCTTCCCCTTGGCCATATTATCCGTAGTTATGGATTGGGTTATCATTTTTATGCAGATGATACTCAGCTCTACTTCAATGTTAAAAGTGGAACTTCATCAGAGCTTTCTCAGCTCACAACCTGCCTTAGTGAAATTAAAACCTGGATGGAGCAGAACTCTTTAAAATTAAATTGCAATAAAACTGAACTCCTGCAAATTGGGACTAAAATGCAACTTAATAAAATGAGCTCCTTCCCAGTCCATCTTGGCAGTGATCTCATCAGACCTGCCTCTACTGTAAAAAATCTTGGTGTCATTTTTGACTCCTCCCTCACTTATTCCGCCCACATAAATCACATTAAGAAACTTTCTTACTTTCACCTCCGTAACATATCCCGTGTTCGCTCCTTCCTCTCCTTCTCTAATGCTGAGAAACTTGTCCATGCTTTTATCACATCCCGCATTGATTATTGTAATTCCATACTGGCAGGTGCCCCTTCTAATCTTATATCACAGCTCCAGCTTATTCAAAACTCAGCTGCAAAAGTCCTTACTCGAGCCAGCAGCAGCAAGCACATCACACCCATCCTGCTCCGCCTTCACTGGCTCCCTGTGTCCTACAGAATCGAATATAAAATCCTAGTAATAACCTACAAAGCTTTAAATAACCTCGCGCCAAACTACATCAGTGACCTTCTCCATCACTATGTGCCTGCCCGCCCACTAAGGTCCTCTGATTCTGGTAATCTTGTTGTGCCCCTCACTAATCTACACTCCATGGGTGACAGGGCCTTCAGCTGTATAGCGCCCAGACTCTGGAATGACCTACCAAAATTAATCAGGTCAGCTGACTCCATGAATTCTTTTAAAAAACAACTCAAAACTCATCTGTTCAGGAAGGCTTTTAGCTCTACTTGACTTTATTACCTTTCTCTCAGTTTACTTCTCTGTCAAGATGCTCATGTAACCTGTATGTGTGTGCGAGACCATCAATTATGTTGTCTGTTTTTTTTTTTCAGAATTTACTGTCTTAATCTTCTTTGTTTATTTATCTGGTTTGTACAATGCTATATACTGTATATTCTGCCGTTCTTTATTTATTCTGTAAGTGCCTTGAGCATGGGAAAGGCGCTATATAAATAAAATGTATTATTATTATTATTATTATTATTATGCCTAAGGCCGCCCCTGCAGTACTGTCTCTTTCAAATGTACCAACCTCCAATTCCTGTCCTTACTTTTCTTTCTCCAAGTAACTGATCGCCACACAATCAGCTCTGTAATAGACGTTAAGCCATCTGTAAGCTTATAACGCCGATTCTTCAAAACTTTTAAGTAACATTGAAATATCTTCGTAGTACATGTTTAATTATTCTATCGTTCACGCCTGTCCCAGTGAAGCATATAGTGCTTTTATCTGTATAATATAACATATTTTGCTGTATTTCATCTTAAAAATGATATCGTCATCATATGTAAATACGCGCTTTATAAAGTGGCTGAGGTTGTACAATATTATAACTGTAGTGCAAGTTTACAGTGAGGTGATTGTACTTATAAGTCCAAACAGTTCTACAAGGAGCAGTTGATGGACTGATTGAATGCGTTTAGAGCTCTTGGGATGAAACTCTTTCTGAACCGCGACGTCCGTACAGGAAAGGTTTGAAGCGTTTGCCATGTGAGAAGCAGTTCAAATAGGAAGCATGGCTTAGGCAGTGTGTGCTTGATGCTCTATACCGATAATTCTCTTTCCGATCAGCTGCTCCGAGTGGTGCAGTGAGAGTAATATGGAAAAAGATGATCTGCTGTGGCAACCCCTAACGGGAGCAGCTGAAAGAAGAAGAAGGTGCAGTGAGAGTAACAACGTTAAAGTAATTATGGTATTTGGAATAGTTTGACCATTCCGTGGACCATTATATTGTCACTGGTTAATTACAATCAGATGCATTAAACTAATAAACAATATGTAGTTAATTTCAGTGTATTTATAAAGTCGCGTCAGGGACGTGGATCTGAAAAAGAATGATAAACAACACAGGAACAGTAGCACTGCTTTGACGCTGGGTGCCGCCAGTCTGCAAAACCGAGCGGAGAACTTGCGTACAACAGGGTATGAGGTACCGTGGAAATGTGCGTAGCTTTACGCCAAGTTTAAGTTTTATACATCACGATTTGAACGTGGAAACGTTTTTACACCACATTTCTGTGCGTACGCACTGTTTATACATCAGGCCCCAGGTCTGAATTTAAAACACAATTAAATTTTCCGGCCATTATAATTTTATGAGTGTTCAGGTTAGGAACGGATGCAAATATGTTTTGGATGAAGTCTCTGTCATTCATATTGGGTGCATAGATATTTATCAAAATCACTGACTGACTTTATAATTAAATAAATTACCCATCACATATTGCCCTTCAGGATGAGATATTACATTTGACACTGTAAATGAAATTGTTCTGTGAATTAAGATTCCCACATCTCTAGTTTTCATTGTATAGCTGGAGTGGAATACTGTATTTGGCCAGTCCAGTCTCTTTGCAACCAAAAACTGATTCTTACTGAGTCTACTGTTAAAATACTATCTTGGTGTTTAGACCTGTTAGGTGAGAGAATACTTTCTTCCTCTTTAATTTGTGATTGAGACCTTTGACATTCCAGCTTACAAACTTCACTGTTTAGTCATTGAGAGATTGCTTCTAAACTTTTGTTGTCATTTTACAGTCTTAAATTAAGGTTGTACATTATTGCATATGATAGCTTTAACCTGCCAGGAGTTATGGCTAAGAAGTCTGTTTTTGTATTGGCACTTACAATTGTGGGGATAAAAAGGACAGATTAGAAATAGCTTGCTCTCTTACTCTGTTCCCCCAGATCCCCCACCCCCCCTCCATTTTACCTCCCCAAGTGAAAAAGAAAAAAAAGTATACATATATACAGTGCATCCACAAAGTATTCACAGCGCATCACTGTGTATGAGCAAAGTATTGAGCAAAGGCTGTGAATACTTATGTACATGTGATTTCTCAGTTTTTTTATTTTTAATAAATTTGCAAAAACCTCAAGTAAACTTTTTTCATGTTGTCATTATGGGGAGTTGTGTGTAGAATTCTGAGGAAAAAAATGAATTTAATCCATTTTGGAATAAGGCTGTAACATAACAAAATGTGGAAAAAGTGATGCGCTGTGAATACTTTCCGGATGCACTGTACATACACACATACATAAATATACTGTATATATATTTGTAGCTAGAGATACACAAAGGGAGAAGAAAATGAGTCACATATCTTAAAATACGGTTTTTATTCCTAAGCTTTTGACAATCTTGCCAGTTGTTATCATCAGAGGAAAATGATCAGACATACAAGAATTAAAAGCAGTATATAGATGGTGAAGGTTGGGGATAGAGGTGGAGGTTGTAAGGGGGTTGGGAGTGGATTAGTAAGGTAGGGTTTCGGAAAGTATATATATACAGTATATATATATATATATATATATATATATATATATATATATATATATTGTCACTGATGGCAGGGTTTCTTGTCCGGCCAGGATGCCTCTTCATTGTATAGACTGGGGGAGCAAGCATGGTCAGGACAGTACCTCTCCCGGAACACTAGATGGCAGCCCCCCTGGGTTGCATCGGGGCCACAGGCATGGAATTTTGGAACTCAAGCCTGTTGGGGTCCGTGCCCACCACCAGGGGGCGCTGCAGTGGTTTCTGAGCCCATGTGGGTGGTTCCTCCACCACACCTGGAGATGCAGCCGGAGGTGGGTCGTCAGACACCTGGAGCACTTCCAGGTGGGCTGTAAAAGGAGCCAGCAGCCACCACTCTGGGAGCCAGAGTCAGGAGGAGTGAGACAAAGCTTCCCGGAGAGGAGAGGAGGAGATAAGGAAGAAAAAGTATTTTGTTTGTGCCGTGTTTGTGGGACTGTGTTGTGGCTGTGGGAACAGGGAAGGCGTTGCTCACAGGCAAAGAAACAGAAATAAAACATTTATTTGTTTTATCAGTGTGCCTCTTGTGTCTGTCTGTATCGGGTCAGGCATTGATATAGTGCCTTTGTTACAATATATATATATATATATATATATATATATATATATATATATATATATATATATATGTATATATGAACTTGAGGCTTGTTTAAGCTTGGATGAGCTACTAAAGATCCATTTTCTGCCATACAGGACTGGTAAATGTGTTTCCGGCAAATATCACAGCAAATCATTGTGACCAGACATTGTCATTCTGTCAGTGGCTTCAAAGCAGCTTACCCGGATAGAATTTACTGTACCCTGAGAAGATCATATAGAAGGGGCTTTTGAGAACGTGGAAGAATTATTTTAAGGTACCATAGCATTCATCTTAAAGAAACAGCATAAAGGCTTAATAAATGTCAGAAACCTGTTCAGGCACACCAGGAAACCAGATAAAGGTCAAGTGAACAACAAAATGCACCCTGAAATATAAGAATTGGTTTAGGAAAAATACTGAGATGGTCAAGTAAATAATGTACCAGAAGAAAGGTTGATGTAATATATAAAATGTCCGGAAGGATGACTAAGAGATGACTAAGAAATCAGCAGATGTCCTATAAATGAGAATGGACAATTGTTATATGCACAGAAATTTCAAGGGTGGTGGCGCAATTCAAAGGTATAGGAAGAACCAGAATATAATATAAAAGACTTTTATTTTATATCAATCATTTGGTTGTAAACCAATGAACCAACCAGAGTAAAATATATACAGTACATTGATTGACACTGTATGCAAATTCAGTAGTTTATAAAATTAACCACTATTCTTTGTTTTCTAACCATTCTGATCATTCTGACCATGCTGTAACATACTGCTTTTGACAAATGCTCTCTCCAAGGCATTTTGCTGAGGAGTAATTAAAAGATACAATGAACAGCTTTTCTCCTGCATGATTACTGATTTGTCCTGTTAGAGGATGTTTATCTATACTAATTAATAAAAGCAAAGCCCTCACTGACTGACTGACTGACTGACTGACTGACTCATCACTAATTCTGCAACTTCCCATGTAGGTGGAAGGCTGAAATTTGGCAGGCTTACTTACAAAACTTAGGCAGGTTTCATTTCGAAATTCAACGCGTAATGGTCATAACTGGAACCTCTTTTTTCACAATATACTGTAATGGACGGCAGCTCGATGGCCGTGGGAGGAGGAGTTGAGTGTCACGTCATCACGCCTCCCACGTAATCACGTGAAAAGACTGTGAACGCAGTAGGGAGAAATGAAGGAGGAGCCGCAAACAGCGAAGAACAAAAAATTCATTAAACAA